>NC_079516.1:12853377-12882004 GCF_000801105.2 Raphanus sativus
TGAGTTCGTCTCCATCGCCGGTTCGTCTCCATCGTCACTGGTCTCAAACAGGCCTTGATCCACATGTCGATTTTTGAGAATTTGTTTCTTCTTCTACTGATTATAGGATTCAAATTTACTTGTTTCCATTCCAGATTTCTTGTTAGGGTTTCATTGCATCTCCTCATCTCCATCACACCTCGTTCTCTCTCTCGTCTCCGGTGGCAAGGCGGAGCAGCGTCGAAGGCGGTTCTCATTGGTGGATTCTAGCAAAGGGCAAGCAATGGTTCGAGATTTGGTTTTCTCTTGTGTAAGTTAATTCTCTTTTCTTTCTACTTAGTTATCTCTCTACTTAAAAGCTTAAAATTATTTGGTTCATTAGACTGTTATGAGACTATGCTGAAAAAGGTCTCAGCTTGATTTGCTTTTCTTCTTTCTTTGTCTTTTGGCTACCTTTGAAGATTGTTGTTGGTGGAAGGCACAAGTATTTGAGCAATGGTAAGCTTGCTCAACCAATTTAAGTTCAGAAACTTTTCCACTCACTGCAACTTAACGTCAACAATTATTATATTACCAAGGTCTTGAACATGAAACCTCCAGAGATCTTATCGGTCTGTACAAGGTAAGAGATTGTGCTTGTTTTATTAGGAGCTAAGTTATCACTGATTAGCACTTGTTGAATAAATTTTATTATAATAATAACAATGAAAAACGTGTTTATGTGCAGCAAAAAAGAATGGTGAAAGAAACTATTATTGACTCATTGTTGGAGATTAACTACGGAAGACGTTTGAGAATCGTGAGCATGAGGTATATACTTAACTTTTACATAATGACTTTAACTTATTTTTTCTCAGTTTGACATTTCTTTTGAGCTAATAATTTTAACTTTGATTCAACATATCAAAGCTTGTTCTTGATAGAGCATTCTACCACACTTGAACCTCTTTATGTTTTGGTTTATTTATATCTCATGTGTTTCGTTGATCGGGCTTGGAGGTATTTAACCTTTTGTCATTTGTTTCGTTGATCTGGATGGTAGTTGATGCTTCTACTTAATGGCAAGGATGCTGATTAAAAATATTTTGTATCTTCATATTCTTATGTAACTCTGTTTCAGCTGCTAAGAGGAGGTAGCAAAAGCGTGGTCGTTAGCCTCTGGGACATTAGGTTTAGAGGGTGTGTGACTGGAAGACGGCGACGTTAGAGAACTCGTTATTACGGCGTCGGTCGTGGTGTGGTGCGGGCGTAAGGAGATAGAACTTTAGGTATAGAATTTTGTGTATAGGTTTTTTTTTTTTGAAAAGAAGTTTGTAAACAATTTCGATATATAAATTTTAAAATTATATTTTTATTTTTTTAATAATGCTATAATAACAATTGTTTTCTGCTATTAGAAGTTATACAATTGCACAACTAATAAAATGCTATCGAACTGGTACTTTAACATAGCACAAGCTAAACAGAGTAGTAGTTTCTAATGGAATCATTCGACCACACCTGTCTTTGTCTACCATGAAACTCCACTCGCCGCTGGAACTAGCCATCTATTCACCATATTTAACATATATTAGAATCATGTTGATAGAGAGAAGAGAGAAAAGATAAGAGAGAAGAGAAGATATGGCAGTGAATAAGAGATAAACACAAAGAACAAAGAGAAGGGGATCATGGAGGAGAAAAATGTGGGATATCAAGAAAATATTTTCAGAGATTTTTAGAGTAGATTTAGGAAACATCTAAAATCGAAAATGGAAATTTCCATATTTTTCGGATTTGCCTAGAATATGCAATATACCTAACTCAGAACACAATACAACACATGCAACGCATATTCTTTCTTAGGCGTCACATAAGGTAAAAGGCAGAAGAGTTTATGACACAACATCCAAGTAAGGTACAACATAGAGTTCAGGCTATATATCGTTATATATATACTGGTACACTGAAGACATATTGCTAGATTGTGAAGCAACTAATTCTAGCTCAGATATAAGGTAAAAGAAACTTTAGTTTACGATATATACCCAAGCTATATCTATGTATTAAACTTAGTATCCGTTTTCTGGATTAAGCAGACTAACAGAATGTGTATCCTATATTAGCTAGAAGAGAAAATAAAATATGATTCTCTATTTTTTTAAAAATAAATTTAAACATATAAATTATCATGCCTATGTTTCCAATCATTTTCATATTTTTTTACATTTTTAAAGTTATGTTTATTATTTTTCCCATAAACGAAGGGCAAAACATGTCAAAAATTGTCAAAAATATGAAAAATCTTAAATGGACAAACAAAAGTTTAAAATGTCTCTTTTTTCCAATTCCCCCTTATATTTATAAGTTTCTTAAACTTTAATGTGCCCTGTGCTTTCTATTTTTCTGTCGGCATATCCTTATATGCTTATATGACCATGGGTACATTTTGGTAGAGGAATGAATTCCGCAACTCCAAAATTAACCAATAATTTTTCAAGGAAATTATAGAAATTCACACCTCATCATCTTTTTCTTTCGAATATGTAACTATAATTGTTTTCCACTAATTAATTAGACTTCCAAGCATTTTTCTACGTAAATTTGAATGAGTCTACTCCAAACCAAGTGGAAATCAATCTACTTTTCACCGCATGTTCTTATTATACTCGCTAGATTGTTCAAACGAATTCACCAAACCATAACCATAACCATTAACCAAGATAATATCGCTTTGATCTTTATCAAAACACTACTTTTCTTTTTGTTTTCTACACTTCTAAGGGTTATTTTGCTACTAATGCAAATTCTTACATGTGTCATGTGCATGTATGTAAGATATCGTCCAATAAAATATGGATGAGTGTATACATAAATAAAAACTAGTTCACAGAGTCTAGTTCTTTACTTTGGGCCCATAAAATGATAGCGGGTCCACTAAGGCCCACTCATTAGACCGGAAACAACGGTGGTTTGATGGCGATGCCTGACTTGACAGTGGCTAGGACCACGCCCGACTCACGAGCCCAATCATATACTTTCAAGTGGGACCAGCCTCAGCGGCTACAAGCACAAGATATACTAGTGTGACTTTACCTGTTAGGATCAAACCAGTTTAACCGATATCAAGCCCGGTTTTGGGAAAAGAAAACGTGTGATATGATGGTTTCGTTTGTATCTGTCACTTTCTCAGTTTCCTGAATGTGAAACTTACAAATGTACTCAGTACAGTCGGTTTGTCGGTCCCATCTTCCAGTAAAATTATTCAGAATATGAAATTCTTGTTTTGTGAAATTGTATGCTCGTAAAAACTAGAAAGTGAACGTTTGAGTTGAGATCACTTTTTTTATAATACGTTTGAGATCTTTTTATTGAAGTGAGATTTATGTTTCATATAGAGGAAACTTTCAACAATAGACCTTACAAATAAAAAAAAAGCAAAACGTGAGTTCGCCCTAATTTCTCTCTCGGGCCCGACAATCGAGAAGCCGACAAACATCATCTCTCTCGACGCCGGTGAGACCTTTGGCCGCCGGCGTCGGGTTCTCAGTTCTGTATTCTGCTATTCATTGTCTTTAGCTCGTTCACCACCGTGTTTCATTCGTTTCCACCGCTCGCTTCTTGGTTTCAGAATCTGGGACTCCGGATCCGTGATCTCTTGGGGGACTCCCCACTTCTCCATCATGCCGTTCAGACTTAGTCACCCCCAAACCTCTAGATCTACGCCTCCTCGACAATGTCGTCCGCCATCTCCGCCATCTCTACCACATCTAGTACTCGGTCACGGTAATCTATACTCTTGTGAATGTGGGGTTCCACTGTTTTCCAATGTTTTAGTACCGATATCTTGCTACCTGATAAGGACGAGCCCCTCCCTGACTTCTCCCACCAGATCCAGTTCGCCAAACTCAGGTGCTGGCGGTCCTCTCCGGGATTCCGAGGAGATCCACCGGCCAGGCCACTCTACTGCTGTCTCTCTTGCTGAATGGGGCCAAAACAAATTGTTAGTGGGCTTCATAAGCCCATCTGTGTTTAACTTCAGTTTTTTCAGCCTAGTTTCACAGCCCACTAATCAGTGGGGGATCTTGGTCTACTTGGCTATTTTCCTGAAAATTATTGGTGGATTCATCAAGATTTTTACAGAAACTGAATTGCTTTTACAGGAATATCTCTCTTTGTGGAAGAGTCTATCTTTTGCTCATTTACCGGTGGATTCATCGGGCTCATCATCATCACCATCTGCCTCCTTTTTGAGGAGTGCTTTTCTTCCAATCTTTGAACGGAGGTGTTTTTCCATATCTATAGCCGTTTTGTTATCTTGTGTAGCGGTTCGTTTGGGGCCTGAAGATGCAACGGATTTCATCCCGATGATATTCCGAAGTGCGGATTGGATATCAACGTCACGATATACGGTGACTATTTCTCAAGGTTTCGGCAATGTCGTAAACTTTGTATTGACGCATCCGAGTCTTGCTGTGGATTCGCTGTCTTCCTATCTTAGAGCGTTTGCTATCTTTAATGTTGTATGGTCTTTTGTTTGGAGAGTTCTTAACAGCTTTCTTTTAAATTGTAGTTTGGATGTTCAAGTATGAATGAAATTGGTGTTTCAAAAAAAAGAGGAAACTTTCAACATTTTATTTTACTTGTTCTTGACTTGCCCTAAACAGAGAACCATTCCTCATAACCGTATAACGTTATCCGATTTAACTCCCTCTACCTGATTTGAATCTGAATATTAACATTTCAAAGATATAAGTTAAATTATAATTTCATGTCACTTATATATAGTTTAAGCTATATTATTTTCATTTCTTTTTCCGTCATACAATTTAATATTTTCTACAACTGCATGAATATGTATATATGCTGCTGTACAATTAAAAATACCAACCCAGCAAATGAGAATAAAGTGTTTGTGTATATATTATATATAGACCATACTAAAATAAAATCACTCAAAATGATATAGAAACTATAGGAATAATCATAGTGTCTTCAAGTGGAGAGTTGGAGATAGAAACGTACTGCTTAAGAACAACCTTTTATTTTGTTTTCATTTTTCTTAACACCATTTTGTTTTCATATATTAATTGCAATTTCACAGGCATAGGAGAAAAGTAAAAATTGTAAAAAAAAAGGAAAAATGCCGTCAAAAAGAAAATGACCATAAAGTACATAAGATAATATAAGGTCTAGCATTAGGTCATAATATATATCCCTGTAGAATCTAATGATCCATATGATCCTCTAATTGCTCTGATCATTGCTTTATTCAAGTATAATCTATCGACTCTTTAATGAAAATCGTATATTCGATAAAACTCTTCAACTTGCATCTTTTGAGACGGAATATTAGAGAAAAGCTAATGGGAAAAAGAAGCGAACAAGGATCATGAGAATCTTTCTATTACAAAGGTTGAAATAGTGTTCTTTTAGATACCTCGAATCTTTACCTGTCAAATTGATGCTTTATAAATTGATAGTAACATTGTCAATGATATAGGATGTAGTCTAAAGGATCAAATAGATTTTGAATCTTTTAGATTATAGCTATGCGATGGGAGCCTCTTAGCCTTACATACTAAAATGAAATGTTTACTTTGGATAGTTTCATACATGAGAGAAAAAAATATTTTAATCCAGTTTGAAACAGATTGACTGCTCAGATTTATTGGACATGACTATGAATCTGATGGACTCGTTAACATTTGCAACATTCACAACAGAAATGGAGCTGTTCCAAAGATTACAGAAAGATTTTGAAAACATGAAACTGATTCATATTTTTCAGAGTAAAAATGGTTGGACATACTAGTTAGCGAGAAAAACAAGCATCAAAAGCTTTGTTTTCTTCCATATATACTAAACATGAACAAACGAAAATGTTCATCGGGAAATTGGTTTATTTGACCAACACTTGATCTAATTTAATTGGGTAACTGACAAAAAAAATTCTATCAACTTTTGATCGTATAACCTATTTAACCTTCGATGGAAACTGAGTTGAATTTTACCAGCATACTGAAAGTATATTTGTCTTGAAATTTGAAGATTTATCATCATAATCTCTGTCGAATGTTGCATGTTTTATGTGATGAACTATTAATTCTTTTATTTTTTGGTCAGATAATTAATTTTAGTTCTTTTTTTAAACAACCTGGATGTAAAGAAGTAGAATTTGTGTGGGGGACCAATGGGAGTAAAATGGGGCCAGCACCGAAGGAGATAAGAAGCTTTTTAGCCGCGATGATGTTCCCTGTGTTATTACGTAACCACTCATGTCACGCCACGTTATTTATTACTGAATTTCTTTACTTATCTTTTTTTTTTTTTTAAACTTGTTTTCTTTACTTATCTTACTGTTTTGTTTTGGTGTCAACAATTATTTTTTGTTCTCTCTTGGGTTCATTTCTCCTTTTATAATATCATATATTAAAACAAAACAAAACTGTTTTATTTGAAAAATGTAAAACAAAACACTTCATATGTTGTACAAACATCACATAATAATAGTTTAAGCTCATCAAGATATACACATTGGCTCTAGAAACCATACCCTACTAACTTGAGAAGTTGATTATATAATCGAGTTTTTCGATACAGTTGATTTTATTAAATAGCTGTAAATTTCAAATGCTAAATCAACTAGTGGTTATCTTATAACTTATAAGGTTACCTACTTTCAAGTTGCAACAAAGGTGGTGCAATTGACACCCCATAATTTTTTTTCTTTAAGGCTTATAGGTAATTAAATTGAACTAATTCTTTTTTTTACACCAGAATTTATGTTTCGACATTATATATTCCTCCCAGTCCGCCACTGTATGTACCGCGAGGTAAAGTTCATAAAAACATTTATAACCATGATCGAGATCACTAAGATGACATGATACTAAAACAACACATTATCTTAAAGGTTTCAAAAGAAGCAAAGAACATGTGTATCAATTTCACCAGACGAATCTATCAACCTACGTGAGCGATGCTTTCAAACAAAAAAAACTACATGAACGACAAATATTATATTGTGTTATATATGTCATGATCAACGCCAACATAAAAAAGTAGGGCTTGCATCGTCCAAAAACGTAACGAATGGGTTAACAAAAATAAACATGCACCACAAAAAAAAAAAGCATGCACTTTTTTTAGAGCGGTGTGAACTCACCATCGGCCGAACCACAAAAAGGGACTATTGCGGCCAAAATGGCCTACCACCCCAAAACGCTGAGCGACATGAGTAATTAATCTGCTCATATAATTAAATGGAAAACGTCGCATTCAATAGTTGGTAGAGATAGTTCTAAAAGATCACATTACTTCTCCATTACACACACATAGAAAGTGAAAACTTATGCAACACTTCAGGTAGAGAGAGGAAGACAATGATAGCTTAGTTATAATTAAGGACCCCCAAAAATCCAAATAGAATCTTCCGTTAATATAATATGGAAAAATATCACATAAGAAAAACATTTCCTTTTAAATCATGAGAGTTTTTGTCTCAGTTTACATTTATGTGCCTATAAATATGTCTACATATAACCTAGAGAGTCCACCATTATCAGAATACTCTCAAGTTTTTCATGATCTCAACATAAACAAAACAAAACGCTAGCTTTTGGTTTGTCAAAAAGCTACGAGGAACCAAGAAAAGAAAAAGAAGAATCGAATACTTATAAATCTTGCATAAAGAAGATCCAAGTAAGTTTATTTCAGTACACAGAACCATCTGTTTCTAGATTACGTGATGTTACAAAACATTAGGTAGTATCGTAAATGTTAATATCACTTATTATTATAAGTACAACTATTTTCTTCTTTTTTTATTTGAAGGACAGGACGATTACATTGTTTTTCTCTCTTTTTATTGTCGGAATGTCTATGTATACTTAATTCACGTATGAAACCTTCTTAAATGTTGAAGACTTATCTTTATTAGACTATTTATGTGTTGTATGTTATGCTTATGGCCAAAGAGGATGTATAATTCCCTCTTTTTATGGTAGTGAAATAGTTTGATAATGAATGAAAGTAAGTTTGTGTTCCAAAAAAATATATATAGGGTATAACTGGTTGTTCCAAAAAAGAATAGTAGGAATAGAAGGAATGATAATTTGTGGAATACAGAAAAATGGAACGATGGGTTAAATGGAATTAAAACTGAATCTATGAATGGAATATTGCATTCCACATATTCCACACATTCATGAACGTTTCTAGTTCTGAACAAAAGGGATAGATTTTACAAAGGATTTAATTTTATGTTCCATTCCAAAAATGGAATATATGGAATTGACTTTGGAAAGTTTTCATTGTAACTGGTAGATATTTTCTGGAATTCCATGGAATGATGCATTCCAAACAAATTCATTCCACAAAATGACATTCCAGTTGCAGCCATAGTGCACACATGAAAAATGTGGGAAGTAATAATAGGTTCATTCACGCAGATTATGGAAAGTTAACTACTAGTTTAAAACCATGCATATCATAATTCTTTTTTTTTTACCTTTTTAATATTTTATGTGTATAATTTAGTTCAATCGAGATATTATGAGTATTTAAACGTATCATTTTCATAATTAAAAGAAATCATCATAACGAAATGGATCAAGTATTTACTTTAGTGATAATTACGAGTGTGAAAATAAAGATATATCGCTATTAGACTTTCTTGAATATTTGATTTCATATTCATTACATGCATATCTTTTTTTATCTACCGATGATGATATGTTATAAATTTCCACATATTGCAGAGAAATATAATAACAAAAGGATCAAATGGAGAGTCTTTCACATATTCCTCCCGGCTATCGGTTTCATCCGACCGATGAAGAACTCGTTGACTATTATCTTAAGAAGAAAGTTGCGTTTCCAGGAATGCAAGTTGATGTGATCAAAGATGTTGATCTCTACAAAATCGAGCCATGGGACATACAAGGTATGTATGTTAATATGTTATGTATGTTAGATATATAGTAATTCACATGATCGCATCTTATAGTCGATAATGTTTTTTGAATATACAGAGTTATGTGGAAGAGGGACAGGAGAAGAGAGGGAATGGTATTTCTATAGCCACAAAGACAAGAAGTATCCAACTGGGACACGAACCAATAGAGCAACGGGCTCGGGATTTTGGAAAGCAACGGGTCGGGACAAGGCTATATACTCGAAGCAAGAGCTTGTCGGGATGAGGAAGACTCTTGTGTTTTACAAAGGTCGGGCCCCAAATGGTCAGAAGTCCGATTGGATAATGCATGAATATCGTCTTGAGACCGATGAAAATGGACCACCTCATGAGGAAGGATGGGTGGTTTGCCGTGCTTTTAAGAAGAAACTAACCACGATAAGTTACAACAATCCAAGAACAATGATGGGATCATCAGGACAAGAATCAAATTGGTTCACGCAACAAATGGATCTAGCTAATGGTAGTTACTACCATCTACCTGATTTAGAGAGTCCAAGAATGTTCCAAGGCTCATCATCATCATTACATCATAATGACAATGATCCATATGGTGTTGTACTCAGCACGATCAACGCAACACCAACTACACTTGTGCAAGGAGATGATGAAGATGATCATCATGGTCATATTATTACTAATGATGATGATCATATGATTATGATGAACACAAATACTGATCATCATCATCAATCAGGATTACTACTCAATGATGATCATAATGACCATATGATGGATTGGCAAACTCTTGACAAGTTAGTTGCTTCTCAGCTAATCATGAGCCAAGAAGAGGAAGAAGTTAACAAAGATCCATCTGATAATTCTTCCAATGAAACATTTCATCATCTCTCTGAAGAGCAAGCAACAATGACTTCTATGAATGCATCTTCCTCTTCTTCTCCATGTTCCTTCTACTCTTGGCCTCAAAATACAAACACCTAAGTTCCATCCTCAGACATGTGTGAATTAGAATGCCTCTCTATATATAACTAATTGAGGCTCATGCTTATTGATTACATATAACGATTACTAATTATAATTTTATATGAAATTTGGTTTACTTAGTTTTGTGAAATATATAAACAAAGACTATAAATATTTCAAAATATGGTTATGTACTTACGTTAAACACACCCAAAAAAATGATGTCATCTTTGAAGAATCTCAACACAAGTATCAAAACTGTAAGGACACAAGCAGAATTTAAACAAAAGCAATTTGGGCGAGTCTACAAGTTTGGGATTACATATAAACTGATAAAACAAAAGACTAGAAGTATCTCTAAATATGGTTATTATGTACTACGTTAAACACACGCAAATAAATTATGTCATCTTTCAAGAAAACACAAGTATCAAAATTATAATAAGGACACAAGCAGAATCTAAACAAAAGCAATTTGAGAAACAGAGTTTACAAGTTTGGGATTACATATAAACTGATAGAACACACACTATAAGAAGACACAAGAGAGAATATTCGAGATGAAACTGATAAACACACACTCTTTTTTCAACTCACTCCCATTAAGTTTTGTTTCTCAGTCGTAACAAGCAAACAAAAGAGGCTAATCAATTATTCCCAGACACAACAGAACAGCCTCTGAATCACGTTCTGTCATAGTTCCATCACTCTTCTTCTGTTTCAAGCATCTGTACAATCTGAGTCACTCCCTCAACGGCTGAGTCACTCCCTCAACAGTTTCTTTGCGGATAGTACTGAACGTCCGTGGAAGATGGTTGCCGTGTGTCTGTTGCATCTTTCCCACTCGCATACTCCCTTCCACCAATCACCAAAGCAAAGAACACAACAAGAAATTAAAACAAAAACACAAAAAAACAGTAAGGTATCTATATAGAAAAAAAAGAAGAGACGTTGTCGAAATACGAGAGGAAAAAGTCTTTATTTCAAGATCGATTAGAAAAATACTCAAGTGATCATTAAGTGTCGAATCAAATAAAACATATCAATCTCTAACGATCAATGACAGGGATGACTGTTCTATTTGTTTTCACAAATTACACATAAGTTTTCTCATTATCAATCAAGTAATCAAGAATTTTTCCCAAAAAAAAACTTGGAATTTAAAAAAAAAAATATATACATATATAAACAAGCAAGAGGAAAAATGAGACCGAAACTTGTAAATACGGCAGGGGAAACAATTTATTACAAGATTTGATATAGAAAAGCTAAGTGATAGTAAGTGTCAAGGGAAATGAAACATAATCATCTCTAACAATCTTAACGACAGGAGACATGTTCTATTTGTTTTCACAAATTACACATAAGTTTTTTCCATTATCAGTCTAGTAATCAATAATTTCCCCTAAATAACTTTACAATTTTGAAAACAAAGTTTTGACAAAAAAAAAAACAGTTTGTATGCTATATAAAAAAATGTACAAAGAAAAGTGGATAATGTACCTCACCAAAAGGAAACTTTGCCAAGAACAGACTCGCGACTCCTCATCATCCTCAAAAGAGGTAATTAAAAGCTTCTTGCACTTTCCTTTGAAACTCTCTCTCTCTCTCTGCATCTGTGGAATAAACATTGATATCAAACAAAAGTCAATCCTCCTTTGAAACTCTCTCTCTATCTACTTCGATGTGGACGGAAGTTCTCACTCTCTCAGATTATATAATGAAATTTTGAAAGCAGATAGCCGTTACAAACAGAAAAGTAGCCGTTACAAACGAAGAAGTAGCCGTTACAAACGGGAAGTAGCCGTTGGGTTCCTTTGGAGTTTGCGAGGTAAATCTCATGTGTGCGGTCCACAGTAGTAATATTGCTTGTCCTTTTAATTTATTGTTGGACGTTCTTCTATTCTTCAAAATAACATCAATACTATTAAATCTGGAACATGTCCAGTTGATAATAGTTAAGTCCAATTTATTTTATAACTACCTTCTAATTATTGATATATATTTAGTGTATATCTATTATGTAACTGCAATTAAATAACCACCTCTTAATACCACGTGGAATAGCCAAACTGCATTTAAATATAATGTGATATATCTTTTTACTCCATAATTATAGTAACTTCAACGCTTATCCCAAGAAAATAGTATTACGTATATGCTTTTCTTTATTTAAAATGGTAATTATACTTTTGTATTTTTTCTTTGTTTCTATTTATTACCTAATAATATGCTCGATATCTAATTTTAATTCTGAGTATTTATTTAACTAACAAAAACATTCTAGGAGTCAAATCTATATTCATATAAATTCATTTAATTTAACAGGGTTTAAATATATTATTCGAATAAAAAATATTTCTCAAATGTGATTTTATGTAAATTTAGTGAAGACTATATTAAACCATTTACATATATATATATATATATAACATAATATTAAAAATTATTTTTTAAAACATTTTCAAAAAATTTGTTCGGTTTTGGGTGCCAGTTGGATTTCATTTTAATTTTCAGTGCATGTTGGATTTGATAATAGTTTTCGGATATAACACATTAAGAATCGTTTGAGTATATATGCGAGGTCTTATAGAGTATGAGACTTTGATTTTTCGGGTCGATTTCAAGTAGGGTCTTTTGGATACGAATATTCTTGACTAATTATGTTAGGTCACTAAGAAAATATAATATATTGCAAATTTTAAGAATAAAGTTGAAAAATAAATTTTAAAATGTATATAGCACAAATGTATAGTTATGGAACTTGACATATTTAATATAGTTACCAAAAATTATATTAAATTAATATTAAAAATAAATATAATTACAAAAAAATAACACAAATATAAAAAATTAAATTTCTCAAAAAGATTTAATACATAAAATATACCCGCCCTTTAAAAGGGCGGGTCCGAATCTAGTATACTTTAAAATCAATGTAATTAGAAAAATAACTATAAACGTATTTTTATTTTATCTTTAACTCTACTTTGTGTTCTATATTGTCTTTAATTAAATGTAAATAGAATCATATTATTAAATATCGCTTTAGGCCTCCAAAATTCTTATCATACACCTATAAAATAATGAAAACTATCCTGAAGGTGTGAAGTAATATATACACTGCCTAAGGCCCAGTTAAGTGGGCTATAACTTAATTGTTTTAGGCCTAACTAAACTTTTTAGTGACTAGGCCTCACAATCTCGTGAATAGGGTTTTAACTTTTCACTCCTAGGTTAAATTTTTAGCTTTCTGTTACTCCTTTTCTTCCCTCGTAACTTGAAGAAGAACTGAAGAAGAGGTTGAAAAGATGGCTATGCAGCAATGAAGCCAACGAAGGCAGGGTTGGAAGAGCCACTCGAGAACAGATAAGGATTACTCTCTCCACTAGGAATGTCAAGAACCTTGAGAAAGGTGTGTGTTTTAGAATATTTCCTTTCTGATTTTGGTCATTTATTTGAGTTTATAGTATTTAAAGAAATCTTGCAGATGAATCAAGTTAGCCAATGCGTAAAGGTTCTTAAGATCACTACCCATAAAGCTCCTCGTGGTGTAAGGTATATATAATATGCATGTGTTTATTACACTTAGGTCAATAGGTCTACGAACATGAGAATAAGCTCGTTGCTTTAGTTTCTTGACATTGCTTGAACTCTTCACCATTGTATTTTTAAAAACAGGAACCAACACATGGGTTAGATTCGAACTTAGAGTTCACAAGCGAGTGATTGATCTTTTCAGCTCTCCTGATGTGGTCAAGCAAATCACTTCTATCACCATTGAAGTCACCGTCGTCGACTCTAGATTTCATTTTATTTTATTTTCTGTTTGTGGAAAATATAATCCCTTTCACTCTGGTTCGAGCCTACACATCTCTCCTGTTGATTTGGATTAAAACCAACGTTTTGTTGTAGTGAAACTATACTTTCTTAGTTGAGTTTATTTTCATATATCAAGATTTTGATTATGACCATGTTCGGCTACTTCATAGTTTTGATTATTAGCAATAAAGTTGTTGCATTTGTAGCACAACACTCACATCACTAAGACGAAATTTGTTAGCATAAGAAACACCTCTGTTTTAGCATGCATATACATGTGTTTATTAGTCTAGTGATCATTGAGTCTTACAAAAAAAAAGTCTAGTGATCAATGGTCTAAGTTTCATCATGAAACCATCACCTTAACATCAACTATGGAACATTGATTACAAAGCAGAGCCAGGCATTCACCTCCATGGGATTGACCTCAGCAGATTCTTTAAATAATTGCCATTTCGCTATACAACACTCAGTGTCTTCATACCACTCAAGATAAACAGCTAATTGCCATTATTAGTGGTTTCGCTGAGAGAAGGAATATTCAACAATGCCAATGTTCTTTTACGGACCAAGTTCATTTATGGGGCTTTAACAGTCCATAGAACAGTAACAAAGCAGACCAAGTGATCTCTGTTTATACCTCAATCGAATAAATAAGGAACTGTTTGTAGTAATGACCAAGTAATTAGACTTGTAGTAATGACCAAGTAATTAGACGTTTTGAAACTAGCGAGTACACAGATTATTCAGCACTTAGACATTAACAAATTATTGGTTTATTTATATATATTTTATATTTTTATTAGATATTTTAGTTTTTGGGTTTAAATATAAAATTATATTGATGAATTATAAAATTTACATATACAAAAAATAAACTATACAAAAATGTGGATTTTCACTAACATTATTACTTAATTTAACAGATTTATATCAATTTATATTAGTTTAGTTTAATTTAGATTAGTTTTAATCATTTAAAGTGGTTTAAACCGATAGAAGTTTTATAAATCGGAGTCTAAGAAAATTGTTTCGGCTAATTTATCTCCTAGGCACCGTTTAACCAATGTTTAGAACATTGGTTTATAGAGTGCTCTTCTTGTTACTGTGAAGAGATTCAGTTAAATAATGACAAACTACATATATTGTTGTCTAATAGGATTCAAAGCCGGTTTAGTTTGGTTGTATTAAGAATATTTTGCTACATATAAATTATAAACTAATTTATAAAGAACAACAAAACTAGTGGTTTATATTAATAAATGTTATAAATTTATCATTTTCAATTATAGAGAATAATACTGTGTATTAACGAAAAAGTCATAAACTAATTTTAAATCATGTTTTGATTTGACTTTTTACCTATTTTCTCTATAAAATTGTAATTTAAACTATTTACGATACATATTCTAGTGCCGATACTTACATTCCAACCACAACTAAGATAATTTTAATATCAACCAACAGAAAGGTACATCTGATCTAATCT
Organism: Raphanus sativus; assembly: GCF_000801105.2. Taxonomy (NCBI): domain Eukaryota; kingdom Viridiplantae; phylum Streptophyta; class Magnoliopsida; order Brassicales; family Brassicaceae; genus Raphanus; species Raphanus sativus. The sequence goes on from NC_079516.1 coordinate 12,868,548, forward strand.
GTTTCAGTTTAGTTTTTAAGATAATTATTCAACATATAGCATGAGTGTAGTTTACAAAAAAAAAAAAAACATATAGCATGAGTCACGAAAAGAGTGACATTATCACATTGGTAGGAGAAGAAATGTATAAAGAAATTAAAAAAGAAGACACGCATTTTGGGAATCAAATGAATATACACACTTGAGAGGTCAAAATGTTGATGAAAATACTGATAAAATTAAAGTGGTAGTAAGCGGTAGTTGACATTTAATTCTAGTTTGCAAAGCAAATATTTATATTAATAGGACTGCGAATTCCTAATAACTATAGAAAATAATAAATCACATGGAAAAAGATTTGTGAAATCTTTTGGCGGTGCACTAGAAAAGCAGGAACATGACTCTTCTGTTGGAAAAAAACTGCATGAACCTCCATTGCATTTAATTTTACATATTTAAAATGATTAGTAGTTTTATCCATTTAAGAGATTAGACAATTACTTAAATTGTCAACGCTTAATTCTTGTATGTAGTTTGGTTAGTAAGCCAACGTCGATTGCATGCAGTCGCCTTCGATTTGACTTCCACTCCCTTATGAACTATTTTATGCAAATCATATCATTGACAAAGTAATCGTATGTCAAACCGCCCTTTCTGAATATTCTATAATATTATCATTGAAACTATACCTTTTCCTTAGAGACGCCCCTTCGAATGTGGATGAGATTCTATTAATATATTATTCATAATATAAAATCACAATCTGTTCCTGCTGATGCTTCATATTTGTATGTATTATATGAGTGTATATAAGAAAAAATTGTATATGAACTAAAACGTAACTCCTTTTCTTGAAACAAGGGTTAAATTACAATTAGAACATAAAACTATATATGAACTAAAACGTAACTCTTTTTTTCTGAAACAAGGGTTAAATTACAAATATTAGAACATCTTTAATCTATCGTGGTTTGTAATTTGTATTATAAGTATAAAATTTAGAACCTTACGTTTTATATTTTTTTGAAAAAAATAAGTATAAAAGGCAAGGTTCTAAATTATACTTCGATTACAATCATAATTGATTATTATTTAACATTTTAAATTGTTAAAAGTAATCAGATTACAGATTATTCACATATTTGTAATTGTGAAATAGTTGGAGTATAAATTTTTTGGAGAATCTTGTGATGCTATAAAGGAGATGTTGAACTAATACTGCTAGACTAGACCATTACTCCCGTTAAAAGCCATATATGAGTTTAAACAGTTGGCAAGTAATTAGCTTGTAAAGTTTCCAATAGAATCAAGTTGCAAAATAAAAATCTAAGAAGAACCATATTTTGGAAACACTAATAAGGAAATATAACTAGCTTAGTTTCCAGTAAAATCAAGTTGCAAAATACCAAATGTAGGAACAACCATATTTTTGAAACAGTAAAACACTAATGAGGAAATTTATTGAGGAGAGAAGATGTCATCTTGAGGTTTGAGATATGGATTTGGGTAGGCTAAGAAAATCCCAGAAGACATGGAAAACTCTCGTGCTTCGATACCGTCCATAGTCCCAATTCCATATTACATTTCGAGATTTAATACAATAAACTATCATAATGTACTCCATATATAGGTCATATTTTATATTAATAATAATTGATGTCATAAGGGAATTTGGTTAAGAAAGAATAAAAGAAATCAAGAACGTAGACCTTTCAGTGGCCTATATATAAGCATGTCTTAAACTCAAACACTCAAACACAGAGCAACACATTGAGCCTGAAGAGAAGAAAAAGAAAAGAGAGAGAGAGATGAGGAGTGACGTTGCACGGCTCAGGTGTGGGAAGATGATTCCATTGCTTGGAATGGGAACTTATTGTCCTCAAAAAGAACGAGAGAGCACCATCTTAGCCGTCCATCAAGCCATCAAGGTTCATTTTCTCTCTTTTAATTAAGAAGTTACTTTTATTATAACAAAAACTTTATCCGATGATCTTATAGTATACTGTGTGTGTTTTCTTGTATATCACTTTTCACGCAGACTATTCATTACTCGACAACAAAATATGATTAAAATTTATATTAGTATATTTCTTTTTTATTGGTAATCTTATATTAATATATATTTCTGTTTATGAAAAATCATAACCTTATATACAAGTTCTTTACAAGTATAAATATATATAATAAATTAGGAATTAACACATACGAATGCTAAATATTCCAATAACAATAAGGAATTTGTTAGAATCCAAGCTGTAACTTCCAATATCTCATAGGCTTTTACTTCTTTGGTTCGGAGACAGATAGGGTATAGACATTTCGACACCGCAAAGATATATGGATCAGAAGAAGCTCTAGGAACTGCATTAGGTCAAGCTATCTCCTATGGAACTGTCCAAAGAGAAGACATCTTTGTGACTTCAAAGTTATGGTCTAGTGATCACCATGACCCTATCTCTGCCCTCACACAAACTCTCAAGTAAGCTTCTACTGAAAAACACAAACACTCACCTACAATATTTTGATGGCTGACAGATCAATTTCATGACCATATTGTTTATGACTTCATAGGACAATGGGGCTAGAGTATTTAGATAACTACTTGGTGCATTGGCCAATAAAGCTTAAACCAGGAGTGAGTGAGCCCATCCCAAAGGAAGAAGAGTTTGAGAAAGATGTAGGAATTGAAGAAACTTGGCAAGGCATGGAGAGATGCTTAGAGATGGGTTTGTGTAGATCCATTGGTGTTAGCAACTTCTCTTCTAAAAAGATCTATGATCTCCTCGATTTTGCTTCTGTCTATCCTTCCGTTAACCAGGTATGGATTCAAAACATTAATACCAAAAAATCCTGCTTATTTGGGGAGATTTGATAACTAAGATTTTGTGTATATGTATAGGTGGAGATGCATCCATTGTGGAGACAAAGCAAGCTAAGGAAAGTGTGTAACGAGAACAAGATCCATGTAAGTGGATATTCACCACTTGGTGGGCCAGGAAATTGTTGGGGATCAACGGCTGTGATTGAACATCCTGTCATCAAATCTATTGCTCTCAAGCATAGTGTCACTCCAGCTCAGGTATCTTCGTTATTCGTTCCGAATCGATTCAAAAATTTCGGATATCCGTAAACTACTGAAGCAAAGTAAATACTAAAAATCAATATCCGTTAAAACCGAAGCAAATCACAAATATTAAAAAAATTTGGAAGCGGATATCCGATCCGATCCAGCAATATATATATATATATCTTGATTATATTTAAAGATTTAAATGTATATAATTATATAAATGTTATTCTAACATATGATTTGACAAATTTTATTCACATTATTACTTATATAAAAGTATTACATAAAAAAAAATTATGACAATTATAATTTTTTTCTTCAGTTTTGTGTTATTATAATTGTTAACTAAGTTTCAAAATTTGACAAAATATTTAGATTCACTACTTCCTTTAATTTTTATCTTATATATTATGCAAAAAAATATTTTACAAAACAAATTTGTATCAATTTTTAATATTATTTGTATTAATAAAAACAAATGAGATATCCGTAAGTATTCGTAAATATTCGTAAATATTCGCAAATATCTATTTATTTTCCGGATATCCATTATACCGAATATTCGTACTTTTCCGAAGCAAAACAAATCAAAAATTAAATATCCGTAACATACGAAGCAAATCGCAAATACCTTCGAAAACCCGGATATCTGATCCGTGATTCGTGGCCAGGCCTAGGAATATATACATAACTTGCTTTTGGTTCTTTACCCCTTTTTCTAAGAGCCTTATTTAAACATTTTTTCAATTGCGAATTACCTTTATTATTCTTATTTAAATTATTATATTCTTGAGTAAACATAAAAATTTAACATGCAAATGTAACCACAAATGAAAAAAAAAAGAATAAATTAATCCTTAACTGATTACAACCAATGATTTATAAATGAAGGTGGCTCTAAGGTGGGGAATGTCAAAGGGGGCAAGTGTGATAGTGAAAAGTTTTAATGGAGAAAGAATGAGAGAAAACAAGAGAGCCTTGGATATAAAATTGGATGATCAAGACTTATCATTCATTGACCAATTGGAGGAGTGGAAGATCATGAGGGGAGATTTCCTTGTTAATCAAACTACAAGCCCTTACAAATCGATCCAACAACTTTGGGACGATGAGATATAATTGATTAGGGTTTCACATAACTTCATCCAAAATGTAATTTCATCCTGTTATGTTGCTTATGATCATGGTTTTCTCATTTGGTATATAAAGTCATTACAACATGAAAGAACACCATCTTGCTTGATTTGGTTTGATCCTCTTTTTCACGCAACATATAGTTTTCTCCATTTATTCCTCTTTATTAGTAGTGACAAACTGTCATGGCTTTGATTTATAACTGACTGCTGAAAATGCTGACCATATATTGAAGCCGTTGTTTTTGCTCAACGAGGTGTCGTTTTAATTTAATGCCAATCCCAAAATTCCAGGGCCAGGCCCATTTATTTAGATCCCAAGTTTTGATCGGCGCATATTGGACTTCTTCGTTTTTTCCCCAAAATTTTGAAATCTTTTTGGAAAACCCACATACAATTTTGGTTTTGCAACCTCTAAATATTCTTAGATTTGACAATACATTGAACTGATATGAATTTATCTAAAATAGTTTTTTTGGAGGTGTGGGGGATAGACAATGAAAAAAGATGCACTAAATTCAGATTCTTAGAAGGAAAAGAATCAAATTTCATTTGATTATCATATAATAATATGTCTTGTTCTTTTGAGGTTTGTATTTTCATTCCCACAGCTCAATGGGAATGTGAAAGCAGCTTTAGTTTCTTTACACTTCTATTTTGCTTTAAAAACCAACAAAAAACTAGGATCGTTCACTTTTGTCAATTGTTTTTCGTGTCAACAACACTTTTCCTGTATGCCTTTATCTTTAAGGGAAAACAACACACTATGCAAAAGTAAATACAAAGAAGAACTACTCAATGTATACAAGTCATCAGTCCGTGACATAGCTATGTCCAAAAACTTCATATGTAATAGTTGTACTTGTATAGACCATTCTACGCAGAACGGTTTCTTAAGGGTCATAAAATACAATACTACTCACTAAACATTTACAAAAGATAATATAGTTTGCTGTATAGCGTGTTAAATTTGAACACGAGTCATGATTATATATCAAAAGTCTTTTAAAGGGAGTTAATTTATGCACAAAAGCAAAAAGGACAAATAAATGGCCATTTCTCATTTTTACTTAACAGGGCGGAGTGTCCGGTCATTCTTGAAAGTGAAACAGATGATTTACTTTACACGAGTAGTACTCGTGGGAGAAGCCATTCTTGTGGAAGTCTACTCATCCAAAGTTTCATTTTAATTAACTTTCTAAGTGGACTTATCTTTTTCATTGTTCACTATTTTGTTCCACACGAATCAAATTTTATTTTCTGTCGATAATGTGTTTTCTGTCAGTTCCACCCAATTATTTGCTTTACCGTCGTACATTAGATAATAACAATCATAAAAAGATAGTGAGTACATATTCAAACATTGATTTTATAAACCTTACAAACAAAAAGAAATGGTATAACGTGGTTTACAAAGTCGTCAAATTCAAATCGACTATTGTAGACTTGGTTAGATATATAAGATATCGTAAAGAGCTCGACTGTAAATTTTAAGTCTCTCCTTCTTGCAAAAATAAAAATCATTATAAAAGAAAAAGTGGGTGAAGTATAAAGTATTCTTGAATCATAATGGAGTACTGACTCTCACTTATGATTCTTGATGAGTTGAGGTGATTGACGGTACCGTGGTCCTATGCTGAGCATTCTGATTCCATAACAAATGATCTGATAGTTTAGGATCTTCAAATTTTAGTTTACTCTTTGATTCATTTCCTGAAAAGTGCTTTAATAACATTGGACTTGAGAAAGCAAATGGCCAATTAGAAAGGTAGGCCAGCCATATCTTGTGTTCCTAAAATGCGTTTGCGGTTGAAACCCATTCGGCATTAATAACAGTATAATCGCCATGTTAAAACCACACTGCTTGTATATGTTTAGAATACATTTAACTCATATTTTCTCTTACAAACCATTTTAACCCTTTTCATGTTCTTAAACCAACTAAACTAATTAAGAAACTTCGCTAAACTGCCAATTAAATAACGTGCACATCCTAAGGATTTTTAGAGAAAATGACAAACTGCTTTGCCACAAAGTGGATTTACGGAAAGGGCAAAACAAAGGGGAAAAACGCTAAAAAGCAACTTGTCATCTATTATCTATTATATTAAAACTGAAGTACAAATGAGAAATAATCCTTACTTTTTCTCATTATTTACAACAGGTTGCCACTGGATTTTTATCATTTAATTATATTCCTAAACCATCCAAATTTAATTGACTTAATTAAAACTAAATTTATTTTAACAGATTTCGTTTTCTAATGTATCAATATTATTTAAACTAAAATTATGGAATCTTACCAAATATCTGAACTGATTTTAAACGTGATTGTAAGAATTTGTTTTGTGCACACGTGATTCTAAGAATAACCTTCCATATTCTCATCATTCACTTAATTACTTTCCAATATATTAAGAAAAAAATACATGTTAAATATTTGGTAATATTTATTATAAATAAAATTGGGAAAAATTGGTAACAAACTTAAAATTTCATTTTTCATATCTAAACTGAACACTTTCATATCTATCTTATTAAATTATAAGTAACTTTAAAAATTGTTTGAAAACATAAATAACAATATAAAAAATATAATACTGTTTGGAAATATGAATAACAGTATATTAAGAAAAAAAAGTAATAGGTTTATGTTATTAAAAGAATTGGAAGTCCACTACATTATATTAAAAAGTAATGGGATTAGGTTACTTGATATACATATTTCAAATCAAAATAATAATCTAAAATTGATTTATATCAAGAATTCGATTAAATTATAAGTAACTATTAATTATATGATTACTTATGGTACATATAAAATATGATTAGTTATATGATGATACATATATGATATATCATAGTGACTAGACGTGGACGTTCGGGTACACATATTCGAATATGCGAAATACTTCGGTTTGGATTGGATTAGGTTTCGGTTCTCTAAATACTAAAATTTTGAATAATTAGAATATTTAATCAATTTCAGTTCGGGTTTGGTACTACTTTTTAGATCAGGATCGGTTTGGTTGTTTGGATTCAGTTTCTTTTCTCAACCGTAAATAGTGAAATGAAAAATGAATAGTAACACATTTTTGAAAAATACACCCGCACGGACATGCGGGTCAAAATCTAGTTCTCTTTTAATTTCAGTGCCAACAAATACTGTCCCACACCATTTAGTATTATATGGAAATAAAAAATGGTTTAGGATATCACATTTGTGGCTTATATTAGTTGAGCTGTCCAAAATATCTAAGTTGCTATCAGATACCAGAACAAATTAGAAATAAATAAATCTGGAAAGCAATGTGAACCATCCTTTCCAGCGTAAGTATTCATAAAGGAAATGAAATGAAGTTAAGAAAACAAATGATATGAACTTTTTCAAACACATTAACAAAACTCAGACTGTCTATTTTTCTTCGTTTTAATCTAAAAAACTTATATCAGGTCGGTTCCTATAAAAAAGGGGGTTCGATAAAAAAAACCTTGTTGTGATATGGTTGGTCAACAAATTATCTGAGAAATACATATCTTAACAAAACTCGGAGATTTATTAACTAGCTAAAAATACTACATTTACTAAGAAACCAATGATTACACATAAGCTTAAGAGTGGTAGACCATGATTATGAGGGTTCTTAGAAAAAACATAAGCTTAAGAAAAACCAAGGCCATAACTGATAAACCCTAATACTACACTGGTTTTTCAATCTTGTTTCCATATTTAACAAAAAAAATAAATCGCAGTCTTAAGCTTGTGCTGTCTTTTCGTGCCCACCTACACCAATTCACATTATTAGCTATAGCATAAAAGAGGTTAAATTCAAGAAAGCGTTACTTTTATTCATTATCTTATCTTATCTTGTTATCCACTCATGTGTAAAGTAATGTCTACCTCATGTATTTTGTAACAGTTTCACTGTTAGCTCGAGTATCGAATATAGTGCAAATAACTGTCAAAACGAATATTTCTTCAAAGATATTTATTCTTACAACAACAAAAATCAAACTTAAAGACAAGGAAGTAAAAAGTAAATGGTACAAAAACTGTTAAAACCTATGAATACAAAGTCGGTAAAACATGAAAGCCACATCTACACGTAAAGGTGTATATAGTATGCATAGGATCAAATCTGTTCATGGAAATGAACTGATCTTGATAACGCAGCTGGATTCGCACAGAGAACGAGAGAAGTCTCTGTTTCTTCTTTGCTAATACTAACCTCTTTCTTGGAATCAAACCCTTTGAACATAACTTCGTTCTTGATCCCAAGTGTTGTCCATATAGAACTCTTTGCGGCTTCATTAGGATCATCAATTCTCAAAGTCTTAGGAACCAATACAGATCCATTCATCTGTTTTCGCTTGATCGTCTCATCTTCCTCTCTTGAATGCTTACCAAGAGTAGAATTAGGCGAAGATAACAACATTGGCACGTTCCAATAAGGGTAAACCGGGTAAAAACCATGATTCCACGTGTACGGCCATGAAACTCCAGGAATGCAATTCAACCCGTTCATTTCGTTGCTACGTGTTCTTGACTCAACATCCGGGTGGTGGTTCAATAGCTTGGGACTCGGGAAACTATTATTCGACGTCTTGTGATCATCTCCGAGGCTGAAACTAAGGACCGGACCGTTTGTTTCATTGATGGTGACGTGACGATAATGTGAAGATGATGATGAGTTGTTCTTGTTCTTGCGTCTCCCGGCTCCGACAGGGACACTTCTCATGGTCCCACCCGAGGTCCAATATCTTTGACAAGCTTTGCAGAAATGGCGAGGTTGGTTTACGTTGTAGTTGTTGTAATAACAAAACTTCGTTTCCATACTGTTGCATCTCGGACATGGAAGAATCTTGGTTGGTTTCTTGAGGGTTTTGTCTTTGTCCGATTGATCAGTTAATGTCTCGTTTTGGTTCTGAGCCAAGAGAAATGGAAAATGATTATTAAAAACGAATGAATATATAAGAAGTAATATTTTTAAAAAAATATAATAAAAATGATAATCTAAAATTACATATTACTTTTTATTTATGAGTATCTGAAGATGAAGGTTCTAGATAAAACTTTGGTGGAGAAAAGTATTCTGAGAATACACTTCACCTAAACCTAAATTCTCTGTCTCACCTTTATTGGTTGATCAAACGGAAAAAGGCAATACTTTTTACTAAAATATGATTATTTTATGGAGAAACGAATGTGCTTTTTCGTGTCATGAAAAGTCATCGAACAGAACAGTACTACAACCTCAAGTTTACCAAAAATGAAAAAAAAAACAGAAGCCCAGAGGCCAGAACAGAGACGTCACAGGTAGGATAGGAATGTCTTAAGATGTACTACCAATTCATCAGAATTATAAACCTTGAACTTCGCATTAAATGGAAAAATGTACAAAACACACATGAGTCCACTTTTCAGTTTAGCTTAGTAGCTAGTACGTAACTTACTCTATCATATGATTAATATAAAGGAATACTTTTTCATACAAAACCATTTTTTCTTCAAGATTCATCTCTGTAACAAAGCAAGAATCAGTACCTGCTCTGCCGATAATTCATCTTCTTCAGCCTCGAAAACAGTTGATGAAAGAGGAATTTTCATCCCGAAGAGCTTGATCGCTGGATCTTTACTTTCTAGCATTATTTTGATGTAAGTGTTTTATTTATATGCGGGATGGGCCGGGCCCGTGCAATAGTGCAACGCATGGGCGACTCATTGAGACCCAGATAGCAAGCTACCTTGATGGGCCTCATCCCTCAAAAAATAGAGTTAATATCGTGTGACCCGATGGGCCACATATCAGATATTAAACTGAAATGATGTAAGTGTTTTGCTTCTCCTTAGGTCTCGGACTCTCTCTTTCCCTTTTTTTTTGTTTCTTGAGTTTGGTAGATTGGAAAATTTTGGATTTGGAATCGTGAGATTTGAGATTTTGATACGTTTTAAAAAGTGAAGTTGGATTACACATCAGCATTTTAGTTTGATTTCCAGCCACAAATTTATGTGGCCTCTGATATTTTACTTTACTCCCAAAACCCTGGGCCCCTGACCTGATTGGTTCTCGGATCAGGTTTTGGTACCATAGCATAAAACTTTGTCAGAATTTTTATTCCCCATATTAAGAAGAATTATCTTTTATCTTTCTGTCAACCTTTGTTTTTGCTAAGAAATGTTCACTAAACTTCCCGTTGAAGATATGTAACTTATTGCAAAGAAAAAACTACTTGGTTTCAAAATTTGATAACATTGCTTTTGATCCCACAATTTTTGAAAATGCAACTTAAATAAGTATAAACTTCCAAATCATAAAATCTTACTCAATGTTTACTATTGCTAAGATCTTATAACCGGTCCCCTAAATAGAGATGCCGAACCGAAGACTACAACGGCACCCATCACGTACCATTCAGATATGAAAGTATTAAAATTTCTGAATTTGACCAAACCAACGTAAGCTCTTCAAATGGTCATCTTAAAGCCAAACCTCTTTAGAGAAAGACCACACATTAAATTACACACCATTTCAAGTAAGATTAGTTAACAACCCTTTTTATTCTAGCAGGGCTTGCAAGATAGCTGTGGGCACTTTTCTTCGGTTAGATACATTTCAAAATAACCTTTTTTTTTCCTTTTGACGACTAAGCAAAAGAAACACACAAAAATATAGAGACTCTAGGATGAGTAGCAAGCCTAGAAGCCCACAAGAATCTTCAAGATTGAAACGTTCGTTTGGCAAAAGGCCCAAGTTCAAGTATCCTCTAAAGTTGTGGAAGCAAAGAAGCTGTAGCTTCTGGTTCTTGAACAATATAAGGTGATGTATAAACGGACAAACATTCCCGGAAAATAACAACAGCATTCAACAAGATCATAACTTAAATAAGTTTTTTAGCAAACAGAACTTAACATTAAAAGCTCCAAAATTTCGACAAAGCAACAAAAGGGTCAATTCATCTTCTGAATCTCCCACCCCTGCCACCACCGCGGCCACCTCTTCTACCACCACCATGTCCATTACCGTTAGACCCAGGAGTCTTCATGTTTTCAGGCAAAGGTAGGATGTGATCAACGCACTTCCTGTAGCTGAAATCGTCAGCAGTGTCGTCTTCCCTAACCAGAAAGAAGCACCTGCTTTTCCACATCGGGTGGGTTCTCACTTGGAAGGCTTTGATCCCTCCCCCAATCTTATTGTCAGGCTCAGTATGGCCCTTCTTGATCAGATCTAGCAGCACCATGTGCTCATACTGAAAAATGTAACAAGTTTTAGTTAGAAGCTCCACAGAAACTGCAACAACTATCACTTCAAAGACCCAAAGAGACAAAAAACAGAGTTTCTAAATACAAAATAAAATCATATAACTCACAAAGAACAGATTTTTTTTTTATTTTTTGCAAATAATTTTCGAGTAGTAATCAAAGTAACATCTGCAAAGGAACATACTTTGAACATGTATTACCCTCTTCCTAAACACATTGCATCATCCAAAACCTCAAACATTATAACCAATCAACAAAACAGAGTATTTAAATACAAAACTCAATCAAAACCGACAAAGAAGAGTCTTTTTGTAGTAATCAAAGTAACCCACGTCCCAAGCTGTCTCAGTATAGAATCAAAATCACAACTTTTTTATAATATCCATAATAAAAATTGAAACTTTACACCTAAAAGAGACAAGAGACAACATACCTTGTTGACATCGAGATCTGTCGGCCAGAAATGCATGAACTTGGTGAAGTAATCAAACATCGCCACAGAGGTGACGAACTCCTTCGGACCCAGCTTGACCGGATCCGACCCGTTGGGTTTCTCTTCCTCTCCCACTTTCTGCTTCTTGGATTCGCCTCCTCCATCCTCTGTTTCCTCCGTCGTCTCCTCTCTCCCGCGTTTCTCCGCAGCTTCTTCGACTTCAGTGTCCGTTATTGGATCTGGTTTCACTTCGGCTGCCGACACTGAATCGAGGATCTCTTGTTGCTCAGCCATTGTTATTAACCTTGTGAGAAGCTTTCGCCTTTTCTCTTCTTTCTACGCGGTTGCTAGGGTTTAAGCTTTAGGTCGAGTGAGTGTCCTACTGAAAATCGGCACGTTTATATATATTGTCGGTTTAGATTGAACCGAACCGGTTCGGTCCAGTTTTTTTTCTTATTATTGAGTTATGTTAATTGTTAATGAGTTCGTAGTGTAGAAGTTCATAAACATTTCCAACTTACTTCTATATTTTCTTTTAAATAAATATTTTAAAATATATATTATAATGAAAAATATTTTAATATTTTAAAATATGTAGTATAAATAAATTTATATACAGTAGAGTTCTCTTATTGATTGAAATTTTCTTAGAAATCATTTAAGCATTTAGATATTCAAATAACAAAAAGATTTCTATTTACTAATAAACTTTTTGATTTGCATGAATAATTCTTTGATCAAACACCTCAATCTTGAATTTCTATAAATAATTGGTTTTAAAATATTTGATGGATAATATATTTTTATATATTCCAGAATCTTTGGTAAAAAAAATATATTATCCAAAACCTAACAATAACGAAGTTGGTACAAAATTTTAGAGAGAAAAAAACTTATGAAAAATCTGATAACACCAGGAAACTAATTTTGTTACCATTTGGTTAAACGAGTAGGTGAGAGAGTTTATCAACTCTTTTTTTTTTCTGAAAAAGACCATGAATGTTTTTTTTTGATAAATAAAAAAAAGACCATGAATGTTTCATCTGGTTAGCATCAAAAGCACTCCGAATTTAAGTTTGTTACCAGTCAACTGATTTCGCATACAAAACATATATAGTGGTTTCATATTTAAAAATAAAAGAAAATAGGAAATATAGTGAGGGTTGTATAAATCTATTTTTTTACTCAAAAAAAGTGTAATTCCAAAATGGAGTTGAGTTTTATTCCAATGTATTATTCTATTTTTCACTTTTAAAAAATTACGCAGATGATTTTTTTTTATTTACTTAATAAATTATTAGTAGTATCTTCAACTTATAAAGCATTAACAATTAACCAACCATTTTATGTTTACAACCATTTTATGTTTACAAAAATTTCATAAAAAATATTTTATTTAAAATAAAATTTTATTATCAAAATACTATTAGAACTTTTGTTTAAACATCAGTCTGTGCAGTTTTCTTAATTCAAAAAAATAAAATTATGCATTAAAAGAACATAAAGAAGAAGAAAAACATTGTTATGTAATTTACATTATATAATCGATCCAAATGTTTGTGCATATATGAATTTCAACAA
>NC_079516.1:12882104-12931884 GCF_000801105.2 Raphanus sativus
TATATATATATAGAGTCGGGTCAATATTACTAAACAAAATATAAATATAAACATATAGATGATATTTTAATATTACTAAAGTAAATATACCATATAAATTTACATATGATACTATCGTTATAATATTTTTAGTTATTCTCAAGATAATGATACAGTTAATCACTAAAATTATTTAGTAAGACTATAATTAAACATAAAATATGTTTAAATCTAAAATTATGGGAAATATATTAAATCAGGAAAACTAAAAATAATATATAATACTTACATAGAGTTGGTAATAGAGTCGGTTTAAATAAATAAATAGATTATGCATCGTAGATAATTTTCCCTTGTATTAGCACTTATATATTATTATTACGATAAGTAGAGTCAACTATTATATTTTACAGTTAATCACTTACGGATAATGAAATAATGAACCAACAATATAAAATTTGGATGCATCAAATATACATCTCTTGTATCAATTAATATTTAGTATCAATCTGAAACATATACCAAAAATGAGCCTTTAATCAGAAAAACACCAAAATGAGAATCAACCAATATATATCCAAAAGTTAATTAATCAATAAATAAGATGATTTAGTATTGTGATTGTCTTAAATCACATATTTAATTAAAATATAAAATAAGTAAAATTATTAATTATATTTATTAAGCATATGATAAATAAGCAAAATTACCTAAACTATTGAAAAATATGATAAATAAGCAAAATTACTTAAAATTTTACTTAAAAACATCAAAATAAGAATCAACCATCAGATCTCAAAAATAATTATAAATAAGATGATATATACTAAATAAGATGTTATAATATTGTGATTATCTTAAATCACATGTTTAATTAAAATTATTAAAAATAAGCAAAACTATTAATTATAATAAATTAAGCATATAATAAATAAATAAAATTACCTAAAACTATGGAAAACATGACAAATAATCAAAATTACCTATAATCATGGAATACATGACAACTAAGCAAATTTACCACATGTGTAATTAAAATATAAAATAAGTAAAATTATTAATTATATTTATTAAGCATATGATAAATAAGCAAAATTACCTAAACTATTGGAAAATATGACAAATAAGCAAAATTACTTAAAATTTTACTTAAAAACATCAAAATAAGAATCAAACAGCAGATATCAAAAATAATTATAAATAAGATGATATATACTAAATAAGATGTTATAATATTGTGATTATCTTAAATCACATGTTTAATTAAAATTATTAAAAATAAGCAAAACTATTAATTATAATAAATTAAGCATATAATAAATAAATAAAATTACCTAAAACTATGGAGAACATGACAAATAAGCAAAATTAGCTAAAATTATGGAAAGCATGACACATAAGCAAAATTAGCTAAAATTATGGAAAGCATGACACATAAGCAAATTTACTTCTCAAATAATAGTATAGATAAATGGAGAAAAACTATATGTTGCGTGAAAAAAGAGGATCAAACCAAATCAAGCAAGATGGTGTTCTTTCATGTTGTAATGACTTTATATACCAAATGAGAAAACCATGATCATAAGCAACATAACAGAAGATGAAATTACATTTTGGATGAAGTTATGTGAATCCCTAATCAATTATATCTCATCGTCCCAAAGTTGTTGGATCGATTTGTAAGGGCTTGTAGTTTGATTAACAAGGAAATCTCCCCTCATGATCTTCCTCTCCTCCAATTGGTCAATGAATGATAAGTCTTGATCATCCAATTTTATATCCAAGGCTCTCTTGTTTTCTCTCATTCTTTCTCCATTAAAACTTTTCACTATCACACTTGCTCCCTTTGACATTCCCCACCTTAGAGCCACCTTCATTTATAAATCATTGGTTGTAATCAGTTAAGGATTAATTTATTCTTCTTTTTTTCATTTGTGGTTACATTTGCATGTTAAATTTTTATGTTTACTCAAGAATATTATAATTTAAATGAGAATTATAAAGGTAATTCGCAATTGAAAAAATGTTTAAATAAGGCTCTTAGAAAAAGGGGTAAAGAACCAAAAGCAAGTTATGTATATATTCCTAGGCATGGACACGGATCACGGATCAGATATCCGGGTTTTTGAAGGTATTTGCGATTTACTTCGTATGTTACGGATATTTAATTTTTGATTTGTTTTGTTTCGGAAAAGTACGAATATTCGGTAGAACGGATATCCGGAAAATAAATAAATATGCGAATATTTACTAATATTTACGAATACTTACGGATATCTCATTTGTTTTTGTTAATACAAATAATATTAGAAAATTGATACAAATTTGTTTTGTAAAATATTTTTTTTTGCATAATATATAAGATAAAAATTAAAATAAGTAGTGAATTTACATATTTTGTCAAATTTTGAAACTTAGTTAACAATTATAATAACACAAAAATTAAGAAAAAAATTATAATTGTCATAATTTTTTTTTCTTTTATGTAATACTTTTCTATAAGTAATAATGTGAATAAATTTGTCAAATCATATGTTAGAATAACATTTATATAATTTTATTCATTTAAATCTTTAAATATAATCAAGATATATATATTGTCGGATCGGATCGGATATCCGCTTCCAAAATTTTTAATATTTGTGATTTGCTTCGGTTTTAACGGATATTGATTTTTAGTATTTACTTTGCTTCGGTAGCTTACGTATATCCGGAATTTTCGAATCGAATCAGAACGAATAACGAAGATACCTGAGCTGGAGTGACACTATGCTTGAGAGCAATAGATTTGATGACAGGATGTTCAATCACAGCCGTTGATCCCCAACAATTTCCTGGCCCACCAAGTGGTGAATATCCACTTACATGGATCTTGTTCTCGTTACACACTTTCCTTAGCTTGCTTTGTCTCCACAATGGATGCATCTCCACCTATACATATACACAAAATCTTAGTTATCAAATCTCCCAAATAAGCAGGATTTTTTGGTATTAATGTTTTGAATCCATACCTGGTTAACGGAAGGATAGACAGAAGCAAAATCGAGGAGATCATAGATCTTTTTAGAAGAGAAGTTGCTAACACCAATGGATCTACACAAACCCATCTCTAAGCATCTCTCCATGCCTTGCCAAGTTTCTTCAATTCCTACATCTTTCTCAAACTCTTCTTCCTTTGGGATGGGCTCACTCACTCCTGGTTTAAGCTTTATTGGCCAATGCACCAAGTAGTTATCTAGATACTCTAGCCCCATTGTCCTATGAAGTCATAAACAATATGGTCATGAAATTGATCTGTCAGCCATCAAAATATTGTAGGTGAGTGTTTGTGTTTTTCAGTAGAAGCTTACTTGAGAGTTTGTGTGAGGGCAGAGATAGGGTCATGGTGATCACTAGACCATAACTTTGAAGTCACAAAGATGTCTTCTCTTTGGACAGTTCCATAGGAGATAGCTTGACCTAATGCAGTTCCTAGAGCTTCTTCTGATCCATATATCTTTGCGGTGTCGAGATGTCTATACCCTATCTGTCTCCGAACCAAAGAAGTAAAAGCCTATGAGATATTGGAAGTTACAGTTTGGATTCTAACAAATTCCTTATTGTTATTGAATATTTAACATTCGTATGTGTTAATTCCTAATTTATTATATATATTTATACTTGTAAAGAACTTGTATATAAGGTTATGATTTTTCATAAACATAAATATATATTAATATAAGATTACCAATAAAAAAGAAATATACTAATATAAATTTTAATCATATTTTGTTGTCGAGTAATGAATATATAGTCTGCGTGAAAAGTGATATACAAGAAAACACACACAGTATATTATAAGATCATCGGATAAAGTTTTTGTTATAATAAAAGTAACTTCTTAATTAAAAGAAAGAAAATGAACCTTGATGGCTTGATGGACGGCTAAGATGGTGCTCTCTCGATCTTTTTGAGGACAATAAGTTCCCATTCCAAGCAATGGAATCATCTTCCCACACCTGAGCCGTGCAACGTCACTCCTCATCTCTCTCTCTCTTTTCTTTTTTCTTCTCTTCAGGCTCAATGTGTTGCCCTGTGTTTGAGTGTTTGAGTTTAAGACATGCTTATATATAGGCCACTGAAAGGTCAACGTTCTTGATTTCTTTTATTCTTTCTTAACCAAATTCCCTTATGACATCAATTATTATTAATATAAAATATGACCTATATATGGAGTACATTATGATAGTTTATTGTATTAAATCTCGAAATGTAATATGGAATTGGGACTATGGACGGTATCGAAGCACGAGAGTTTTCCATGTCTTCTGGGATTTTCTTAGCCTACCCAAATCCATATCTCAAACCTCAAGATGACATCTTCTCTCCTCAATAAATTTCCTCATTAGTGTTTTACTGTTTCAAAAGTATGGTTGTTCTTACATTTGGTATTTTGCAACTTGATTTTACTGGAAACTAAGCTAATTATATTTCCTTATTAGTGTTTCCAAAATATGGTTGTTCTTAGATTTTTATTTTGCAACTTGATTCTATTGGAAACTTTACAAGCTAATTACTTGCCAACTGTTTAAACTCATATATGGCTTTTAACGGGAGTAATGGTCTAGTCTAGCAGTATTAGTTCAACATCTCCTTTATAGCATCACAAGATTCTCCAAAAAATTTATACTCCATCTATTTCACAAACGAATGAACGTTATGCGAATAATCTGATTACTTTTAACAATTTAAAATGTTAAATAATAATCAATTATGATTGTAATCGAAGTATAATTTAGAACCTTGCCTTTTATACTTATTTTTTTCAAAAAAAATATAAAACGTAAGGTTCTAAATTTTATACTTAATAATACAAATTACAAACCACGATAGATTAAAGATGTTCTAATATTTGTAATTTAACCCTTGTTTCAGAAAAAAAGAGTTACGTTTTAGTTCATATACAGTTTTATGTTCTAATTGTAATTTAACCTTTGTTTCAAGAAAAGGAGTTACGTTTTAGTTCATATACAATTTTTTCTTATATACACTCATATAATACATACAAATATGAAGCATCAGCAGGAACAGATTGTGATTTTATATTATGAATAATATATTAATAGAATCTCATCCACATTCGAAGGGGCGTCTCTAAGGAAAAGGTATAGTTTCAATGATAATATTATAGAATATTCAGAAAGGGCGGTTTGACATACGATTACTTTGTCAATGATATGATTTGCATAAAATAGTTCATAAGGGAGTGGAAGTCAAATCGAAGGCGACTGCATGCAATCGACGTTGGCTTACTAACCAAACTACATACAAGAATTAAGCGTTGACAATTTAAGTAATTGTCTAATCTCTTAAATGGATAAAACTACTAATCATTTTAAATATGTAAAATTAAATGCAATGGAGGTTCATGCAGTTTTTTTCCAACAGAAGAGTCATGTTCCTGCTTTTCTAGTGCACCGCCAAAAGATTTCACAAATCTTTTTCCATGTGATTTATTATTTTCTATAGTTATTAGGAATTCGCAGTCCTATTAATATAAATATTTGCTTTGCAAACTAGAATTAAATGTCAACTACCGCTTACTACCACTTTAATTTTATCAGTATTTTCATCAACATTTTGACCTCTCAAGTGTGTATATTCATTTGATTCCCAAAATGCGTGTCTTCTTTTTTAATTTCTTTACTAGATCTTGATCCGCACGCCCGTGCGGGTGTATTTTCAAAATTATGTTGCTATTTATTTTTATATTATTAAGGCTGAATAAATCTGAAGAACTAAACTGATTCCGATCCAAAAGAATAGTACCAAACTCGAACCAAAATGATTAAATATATAATTATTCAAAATTTTGATGTTTTAGAGAATCGAAACCGGATCCGATCCCAAGTGAAGTATTTCAGATACCAAAATGTATCCGAAAAAAAGATTTATATACTATATATATTAGATTTAATGTATATCAAAATATCCAGAATATATATGATACTTTTAAGTTGGTTTAAATGCTTAAAATATATAAAAATATTCAAAAATAAATATCTAAAATAGTTAGCATACTCATAACACCAAAAATACAAAATAAGTATTGATTCTCGATCCAAATATTTAAATCAAACCAATTTATATGTTAAGTTTAGGTATTCAGACATTTGTTATTCAAATTTATATGTAATATATTATTTATTTATAGATTTTGAGAAATTTAAAGTATATATAATGAATTTTAAAATTTTAAAATTAATTTAAATAGATTATATGAACCCAAACCGAACCCACAAAGTTTCGAATAGAATTCAAACTGAAATTTAGAAATATCTGAATGGACTCAAATCTTTGATCCCGGAAACCCGAAACCCAAATAGATCCGAACCAAATCCGAATGGATACTCTAACGCCCACCTCTAGTCACTATTATTTATGAAGTCACTATTATATATCATAAATAGTCATATAATTAATAGTATTTTATATATACTATCATATAAATACTTACATATATTATATTTTTAAAATTTAATGTGAAATATAAAAACCATAACTTAAGTCGGTACATTAAATTGGGGTTTTTATTATTTTTTTGATATATATTGAAAACATTTTTTAATTATGGTTATTGTAAAATATTTTAGTAAAAATAAAATTTTGAATGTATGCATATTTTAAATAAATTTCTGATACAAATCAACTTTAAATTATTATTTTGATTTGAAATATGTATATAAAGTTTAAATTTTATTTTATGATTATATTAGACAAAAAATGTTTTTAAGTAATTAGAGTAGTCCATTTTCGTATATTTTAAAGTTGACTCAAATAGATAGTTTTTCATAATATAAAGTCTTCTAATTTTTGTTAATAACATAAACCCATTATTTTTATTAGTATATTGCTATCTATGTTTCCAAACAACAATATATTTTTATAATGCTAATCATGTTTCCAAACAAACCTATTTTTTTAATTGATATTCATATTTCCAAACAAACTTGTTTTTAGACTGTTATCCATGTTTCCAAACAAATATAATTAGTACTTCAATTTTAATAATATAGAATTAGAGCTTGATCTTATGTTTGAAAGATTAGATTTATTCTCGAGCAATATTGCAATTATTAAATAAATAAGAAAACCGAATGGTTTTTACTCCAAACTGAATTTGACAAACCAACTGGTTTTGCATCGGAAAAAAAATGGTTTTGCATCGAAGTATATTATGTAAGAAACCAAAAATATTGATATATATAGTTATTTAGATTTGTGGTAAATCTCTGACCATCGTTTTAATATCTCTTTTGGTAGAAAACAGTTGTTATAATAGTTTAGATTTGTGCTCATGTGAAATATGATTATAAGTCCAATTTATGGTTAGAGATGGTTAGAATTAGACATGTGAACTGGTTAAAAATGGTTAGATAAAATACAATTAGGTCCAGTTAAAAGTAAGTTAAATTAAAAATGTCTAGCCCATTAAAAATTAGAACAAAAAAAATGTGATGGGCTTAAAAATACTCAAAAGATTTTTAATTTAAAGCAGTGGCAGTCAGTTGTAAATAATGAAATGAAGTGAGGGTTAATTCCCATTTGTACTTCACTTTTAATAGGATAGATACATTTCTTCTCCTACCAATGTGATAATGTCACTCTTTTCGTGACTCATGCTATATGTTGAATAATTATCTTAAAAACTAAACTGAAACAGATTAGATCAGATGTACCTTTCTGTTGGTTGATATTAAAATTATCTTAGTTGTGGTTGGAATGTAAGTATCGGCACTAGAAAATGCATCGTAAATAGTTTAAATTACAATTTTATAGAGAAAATAGGTAAAAAGTCAAATCAAAACATGATTTAAATTAGTTTATGACTTTTTCGTTAATACACAGTATTATTCTCTATAATTGAAAATGATAAATTCATAACATTTATTAATATAAACCACTAGTTTTATTGTTCTTTATAAATTAGTTTATAATTTATATGTAGCAAAATATTCTTAATACAACCAAACTAAACCGGCTTTGAATCCTATTAGACAACAATATATGTAGTTTGTCATTATTTAACTGAATCTCTTCACAGTAACAAGAAGAGCACTCTATAAACCAATGTTCTTTTCATTGGTTAAACGCTGCCTAGGAGACAAATTAGCCGAAACAATTTTCTTAGACTCCGATTTATAAAACTTCTATCGGTTTAAACCACTTTAAATTGATTAAAACTAATCTAAATTAATCTAAACTAATATAAATTGATATAAATCTGTTAAATTAAGTAATAATGTTAGTGAAAATCCACAATTTTGTATAGTTTATTTTTGTATATGTAAATTTTATAATTCATCAATATAATTTTATATTTAAACCCAAAAACTAAAATATCTAATTAAAATATAAAATATATATAAATAAAGAGAAATTGCCAAAAATACCATTTTCATAGTACCACTTTTCATGTTTACACTAACCACTTTTACCACTACTTTTAATGAAGGGTTTAGATTTGAAGGTTTAGGATTTAGGGTTTAGATTTGATGTTTTAGAGTTTAAGGTATATAGTTTAGGGTTTAGAGTTGAGGATTTAGGGTTTAGAGTTGAGGATTTAGGGTTTATAGTTTAGATTTTAGGGTTTAGGGTTTAGGATATTGAATTTAGGGTATATAGTTTAGGGTTTAGGGTTTAGAGTTGAAGATTTGGGGTTTAGGGTTTAGAATTAGAAGTTTAGGATTTAAAATTTGGGATTACAATTTTGAAAAGCATATAAAAACAAAGATATAATAGTCTTTACCATTATAATAAATAAGGTATTTTTGAAAATATGTCTTTAGTGGTGGTAAAGATGAATAATGGTACCTTGAAAATGGTATTTTTGAAAATTCCCCATAAATAAACCAATAATTTGTTAATGTCTAAGTGCTGAATAATCTGTGTACTCGCTAGTTTCAAAACGTCTAATTACTTGGTCATTACTACACGTCTAATTACTTGGTCATTACTACAAACTGTTCCTTATTTATTCGATTGAGGTATAAACAGAGATCACTTGGTCTGCTTTGTTACTGTTCTATGGACTGTTAAAACCCCATAAATGAACTTGGTCTGTAAAAGAACATTGGCATTGTTGAATATTCCTTCTCTCAGCGAAACCACTCATAATGGCAATTAGCTGTTTATCTTGAGTGGTATGAAGACACTGAGTATTGTATAGCGAAATGGCAATTATTTAAAGAATCTGCTGAGGTCAATCCCATGGAGGTGAATGTCTGGCTCTGCTTTGTAATCAATGTTTCATTGATGTTAAGGTGATGGTTTCATGATGAAACTTTAGACCAATGATCACTAGACTTTTTTTTTGTAAGAGTACTCAATAATCACTAGACTAATAAACACATGTATATGCTAAAACAGAGGTGTTTCTTATGCTAACAAATTTCGTCTTAGTGATGTGAGTGTTGTGCTACAAATGCAACAACTTTATTGCTAATAATCAAAAGTATGAAGTAGCCAAACATGGTCATAATCAAAATCTTGATATATGAAAATAAACTCAACTAAGAAAACACAAGTATAGTTTCACTACAACAAAACGTTGGTTTTAATCCAAATCAACAGGAGAGATGTGTAGGCTCGAACCAGAGTGAAAGGGATTATATTTTCCACAAACAGAAAATAAAATAAAATGAAATCTAGAGTCGGCGATGGTGACTTCAATGGTGATGGAAGTGATTTGCTTGACCACATCAGGAGAGCTGAAAAGATCAATCACTCGCTTGTGAACTCTAAGTTCGAATCTAACCCCTGTGTTGGTTCCTGTTTTTAAAAATACAATAGTGAAGAGTTCAAGCAATGTCAAGAAACTAAAGCAACGAGCTTATTCTCATGTTCGTAGACCTATTGACCTAAGTGTAATAAACACATGCATATTATATATACCTTACACCACGAGGAGCTTTATAGGTAGTGATCTTAAGAACCTTTACGCATTGGCTAACTTGATTCATCTGCAAGATTTCTTTAAATACTATAAACCCAAATAAATGACCAAAATCAGAAAGGAAATATTCTAAAACACACACCTTTCTCAAGGTTCTTGACATTCCTAGTGGAGAGAGTAATCCTTATATGTTCTCGAGTGGCTCTTCCAACCCTGCCTTCGTTGGCTTCATTGCTGCATAGCCATCTTTTCAACCTCTTCTTCAGTTCTTCTTCAAGTTACGAGGGAAGAAAGGAGTAACAGAAAGCTAAAAATTTAATCTAGGAGTGAAAAGTTAAAACTCTATTCACGAGATTGTGAGGCCTAGTCACTAAAAAAGTTTAGTTAGGCCTAAAACAATTAAGTTATAGCCCACTTAACTGGGCCTTAGGCAGTGTATATATTGCTTCACACCTTCAGGATAGTTTTTTTTTTTTTTTTTTTTTTTGTCGACACCTTCAGGATAGTTTTCATTATTTTATAGGTGTATGATAAGAATTTTGGAGGCCTAAAGCAATATTTAATAATATGATTCTATTTACATTTAATTAAAGACAATATAGAACACAAAGTAGAGTTAAAGAAATAACATACACATTAAAATAAAAATTCGTTTATAGTTATTTTTCTAATTAGATTGATTTTAAAGTATATGTTATTTTGAAGAATAGAAGAACGTCCAACAATAAATTAAAAGGACAAGCAATATTACTACTGTGGACCGCACACATGAGATTAACCTCGCAAACTCCAAAGGAACCCAACGGCTACTTCCCGTTTGTAACGGCTACTTCTTCGTTTGTAACGGCTACTTTTCTGTTTGTAACGGCTATCTGCTTTCAAAATTTCATTATATAATCTGAGAGAGTGAGAACTTCCGTCCACATCGAAGTAGATATAGAGAGAGAGTTTCAAAGGAGGGTTGACTTTTGTTTGATATCAATGTTTATTCCACAGATGCAGAGAGAGAGAGAGTTTCACAAAGGAAAGTGCAAGAAGCTTTTAATTACCTCTTTGAGGATGGTGAGGAGTCGCGAATCTGTTCTTGGCAAAGTTTCCTTTTGGCTCAGTACATTATCCACTTTTCTTTGTACATTTTTTTATATAGCATACAAACTGTTTTTTTTTGGTCAAAACTTTGTTTTCAAAATTATAAAGGTATTTAGGGGAATTATTGATTACTAGACTGATAATGGAAAAAACTTAGGGAAAATTTGGAGAAATACACTCAAATAAGCTATAATTTGAAAACTACATCCTTATTTTTTTTTTTTGAAAAATACACTTATATATATATAAATTTACCTAATTGTCCAATCTTAATATTTCTAATATATTGTTTAAAAATTGTTTTTTAAATCCAATTTCTAATATATTGTTTAAAATTTACTTTTTTAAAAACAAAAAATTGTTAGAGAATCTAGCTAATATCCTTTTAATATATCTACACAATATTATTCTCATATCTTTTTAATAATATCTTAAAAATTTATTATTTTGAAAAATAAAAAAATCAAGACATGTATCGCCGTCTTCTCGTCTCCTCTCTCGTATCCTCTCCATTTCTGTTTTTTTCCTTTTTTTTCTTAGTTTCACAGATTATTCCTCATAGAAGTTTGTTAATTCATTTTTAATTTTGGTTCTATTTTATTCTTACAATAGTTCTGTTTTAGAATATCATGATGCATTTGGCTAGAGTTTCAAGAGAGTGAAAGATGAACAAAGAATCATGGAAATTTAAAGAAACTTCTTTTAACAACGTGACTTGTTTATATAAGTTGAAGAAAATAAATAAAGGGATGTATAAACTTCATGATAAAGTCAAAACAAAATCATAATTTACATATTTATCTTTGTTATTGTAAAATGGTAAAATAACATATTTATCTCAACACACATATTTATTTTAAACAAAATAATTTTAACGATACTATTTTATTAATTACGAATTTATATATTAATTTCGAAATATCTTGGGTAAAAAAGTCAATTCATAATTAAGAAAGTGTATTTTTCAAAAAGTAAAATAGAAAATGTAGTTATCAAATTTTTTTTTTTTGTAAAACGAAAGGATTAAACCCGGGTCAATGATGACACAAGCCTAACCCCCGGATAGAGGTACAGCCCACGGATAGACCCTCTCCTGGGCATTTAAATGAGTCGAAAGCAATAACTCATATCCGTGTGGCCGGTGGGATTTGAATCCGGATTCACCGTATTGGGTTTCTTAATTCCCTCAAGTGCGAAATAGGGTATTTTGCAAATTATCCCAAAAACTTATGTGTAATTTGTGAAAACAAATAGAACATGTCTCCTGTCGTTAAGATTGTTAGAGATTATTATGTTTCATTTCCCTTGACACTTACTATCACTTAGTTTTTCTATATCAAATCTTGTAATAAATTGTTTCCCCTGCCGTATTTACAAGTTTCGGTCTCATTTTTCCTCTTGCTTGTTTATATATGTATATATATTTTTTTTTAAATTCCAAGTTTTTTTTTTGGGAAAAATTCTTGATTACTTGATTGATAATGAGAAAACTTATGTGTAATTTGTGAAAACAAATAGAACAGTCATCCTGTCATTGATCGTTAGAGATTGATATGTTTTATTTGATTTGACACTTATGATCACTTGAGTATTTTTCTAATCGATCTTGAAATAAAGACTTTTTCCTCTCGTATTTCCACGACGTCTCTTTTTTTTCTATCTAGATACCTCACTGTTTTTTTGTGTTTTTGTTTTAATTTCTTGTTGTGTTCTTTGCTTTGGTGATTGGTGGGAGGGAGTATGCGAGTGGGAAAGATGCAACAGACACACGGCAACCATCTTCCACGGACGTTCAGTACTATCCGCAAAGAAACTGTTGAGGGAGTGACTCAGCCGTTGAGGGAGTGACTCAGATTGTACAGATGCTTGAAACAGAAGAAGAGTGATGGAACTATGACAGAACGTGATTCAGAGGCTGTTCTGTTGTGTCTGGGAATAATTGATTAGCCTCTTTTGTTTGCTTGTTACGACTGAGAAACAAAACTTAATGGGAGTGAGTTGAAAAAGAGTGTCTGTGTTTATCAGTTTCATCTCGAATATTCTCTCTTGTGTCTTCTTATAGTGTGTGTTCTATCAGTTTATATGTAATCCCAAACTTGTAAACTCTGTTTCTCAAATTGCTTTTGTTTAGATTCTGCTTGTGCCCTTATTATAATTTTGATACTTGTGTTTTCTTGAAAGATACATAATTTATTTGCGTGTGTTTAACGTAGTACATAATAACCATATTTAGAGATACTTCTAGTCTTTTGTTTTATCAGTTTATATGTAATCCCAAACTTGTAGACTTCGCTCAAATTGCTTTTGTTTAAATTCTGCTTGTGTCCTTACAGTTTTGATACTTGTGTTGAGATTCTTCAAAGATGACATCATTTTTTTGGGTGTGTTTAACGTAAGTACATAACCATATTTTGAAATATTTATAGTCTTTTTTTATATATTTCACAAAACTAAGTAAACCAAATTTCATATAAAACTATAATTAGTAATCGTTATATGTAATCAATAAGCATGAGCCTCAATTATTAGTTATATATAGAGAGGCATTCTAATTCACACACGTTTGAGGATGGAACTTAGGTGTTTGTATTTTGAGGCCAAGAGTATAAGGAACATGGAGAAGAAGAGGAAGATGCATTCATAGAAGCCATTGTTGCTTGCTCTTCAGAGAGATGATGAAATGTTTCATTGGAAGAATTATCAGATGGATCTTTGTTAACTTCTTCCTCTTCTTGGCTCATGATTAGCTGAGAAGCAACTAACTTGTCAAGAGTTTGCCAATCCATCATATGGTCATTATGATCATCATTGAGTAGTAATCCTGATTGATGAAGATGCTGATGATCAGTATTTGTGTTCATCATAATCATATGATCATCATCATTAGTAATAATATGACCATGATGATCATCCTCATCATCTCCTTGCATAAGTGTAGTTGGTGTTGCGTTGATCGTGCTGAGTACAACACCATATGGATCATTGTCATTATGATGTAAAGATGATGATGAGCCTTGGAACATTCTTGGACTCTCTAAATCAGGTAGATGGTAGTAACTACCATTAGCTAGATCCATTTGCTGCGTGAACCAATTCGATTCTTGTCCTGATGATGATCCCATCATTGTTCTTGGGTTGTTGTAACTCATCATGGTTAGTTTCTTCTTAAAAGCACGACAAACCACCCATCCTTCCTCATGAGGTGGTCCATTTTCATCGGTCTCAAGACGATACTCGTGCATTATCCAATCGGACTTCTGACCATTTGGGGCCCGACCTTTGTAAAACACAAGAGTCTTCCTCATCCCGACAAGCTCTTGCTTCGAGTATATAGCCTTGTCCCGACCCGTTGCTTTCCAAAATCCCGAGCCTGTTGCTCTATTGGTTCGTGTCCCAGTTGGATACTTCTTGTCCTTGTGGCTAAAGAAATACCATTCCCTCTCTTCTCCTGTCCCTCTTCCACATAACTCTGTATATTCAAAAAACATTGTCGACTATAAGATGCGATCATGTGAATTACTATATATCTAACATATATACCTTGTATGTCCCATGGCTCAATTTTGTAGAGATCAACATCTTTGATCACATCAACTTGCATTCCCGGAAATGCAACTTTCTTCTTAAGATAATAGTCAACGAGTTCTTCATCGGTCGGATGGAATCGATAGCCGGGAGGAATGTGTGAGAGACTCTCCATTTGATCCTTTTGTTATTATATTTCTCTGAAATATGTGGCAATTTGTAACATATCATCACCGGTAGGTAGAAAGATGTGCATGTGATGAATGTGAAATCAAATATTCAAGAAAGTCAATAGCGATGTATCTTTATTTTCACACTCGTAATTATCATTAAAGTAAATACTTGATCCATTTCGTTATGATGATTTCTTTTAATTATGAAAATGATACGTTTGAATACTCATAATATCTCGATTGAACTAAATTATACCCATAAAATATTAAAAAGGTAAAAAATAAAATAAGAATCACGATATGCATAGTTTTGAACTAGTAGTTAACTTACCCATAATCTCCGTGAATGAACCTATTATTACTTCCCACATTTTTCATGTTTGCACTATATTTGATTAAAATGTTATTGAAAAGGAGAAAACAATTTAATGAACAACATTTTTATAAAGTTTCATACGTGAATTAAGTATACACATACTTCCGACAACAAAAAGAGAGAAAAAAACAATGTAGTCGTCTCGTCCTTCAAATAAGAAAAAAAAGAAAATAGTTGCACTTCTAAGTGATATAACATTTGTGATACTATATAATGTTTTGTAACATCACGAAATCTAGAAATATATGGTTCTATATACTGAAATAAACTTACTTGGATCTTCTTTATGCAAGATTTATAAGTATTCGATTTTCTTCTTCTTTTTATTTTCCTTTTCTTGGTTCCTCGTAGCTTTTAGACAAACCAAAAGCGTTTTGTTTTGTTTATGTTGAGATCATGAAAGACTTGAGAGTATTCTGATAATGGTGGATTCTCTAGGTTATATATAGACATATTTATAGGCACATAAATGTAAACTGAGACAAAAAAAAAACTCATGATTTAAAAGGAAATGTTATTCTTATGTGATATATTTCCATATTTTATTAACAGAAGATTCTATTTGGATTTTTGGGGGTCCTTAATTATAACTAAGCTATCACTGTCTTCCTCTCTCTACCTGAAGTGTTGCATAAGTTTTCACTTTCTATGTGTGTGTGTAATGGAGAAGTAATGTGATCTTTTAGAACTATCTCTACCAACTATTGAATGCGACGTTTTCCATTTAATTATATGAGCAAATTGTCGCTCAGCGTTTTGGGGTGGTAGGCCATTTCGACCGCAATAGTCCCTTTTTGTGGTTCGGCCGATGGTGAGTTCACACCGCTCTAAAACAAGTGCATGCTTTTTTTTTGTGGTGCAAGTGCATGTTTATTTTTGTTAACCCATTCGTTACGTTTTTGGACGATGCAAGCCTACTTTTATGTTGGCGTTGATCGTGACTATATAACACAATATAATATTTGTCGTTCATGTAGGTTTTTTTGTTTGTTTGAAAGCATCAATCACGTAGGTTGATAGATTCGTTTTGTAAAATTGATACACATGTTATTTACTTCTTTTGAAACGTTTAAGATAATGTGTTGTTTTTGTATCATGTCATCTTAGGGTCTAACCGATGACCAAGGAATGAGGAGGAATAATGCATTCCTTAATGTTCCTAACAAATTTTACCATTCACAAGGAATAGTCGTTCCTTTTTATTCCTTCTCATTCCTTTTATTGTAGAGAACTAAAGTACAAATTTGTTCCTCACTAAATTTCATATGGAATAACCATTCCTCATCATTCCCATAATTTCATTCCTATCCATTTTTTTCCTATTTGTTTCTAGTATTCCCTAGATGGTTACCAGTTAGACCTAGTGATCTCGATCATGGTTATAAATGTTTTTATGAACTTTACCTCGCGGTACATAGTGGCGGACCGGGAGGAAAATTTAATACCGATGTCAAAACATAAATTCTGGTGGAAAAAAAAAGAATTAGTTCAGTTTAATTAACTATAAGCTTTAAAGAAAAAAATTATGGGGTGTCAATTGCACCACCTTTGTTGCAACTTGCAAATAAGTATCCTTTTTTGTAAGTTATTCATCTGTTTCATAATAAGTATCACTTTACATTTGTGCATACAGATTAAAAAATCATTTAATTTTGCATATATTCTATATAAAAACATCATTATCAATAAACCTACTCATATTTCAACCAATAGAAAAATAAATTGGAAAATAAAATTAATAAATTTTGCATTGAAATGTTAAAACGACATTTATTTTGCAACGAAATTTTTTTTCTACAACGACACCTAATATGAAACAAATAATCACTAGTTGATTTAGTATTTGAAATTTACAGCTATTTAATAAAATCAACTGTATTGAAAAACTCGATTATATAATCAACTTCACAAGTTAGTAGGGTATGGTTTCTAGAGCCAATGTGTATATTTTGATGAGCTTAAACTATTATTATGTGATGTTTGTACAACATATGAAGTGTTTTATTTTATATTTTTCAAATAAAACGGTTTTGTTTTCTTTTAATAATATGATACTTATAAAGGGAGAAATGAACCCAAAATAATTGTTGACACCAAAACAAAACAGTAAGATAAGTAAAGAAATTCAGTAATAAATAACGTGGCGTGACATGAGTGGTTACGTAATAACACAGGGAACATCATCGCGGCTAAAAAGCTTCTTATCGCCTTCGGTGCTGGCCCCATTTTACTCCCATTGGTCCCCCACAAAAATTCTACTTCTTTACATCCAGGTTGTTTAATAAAAGAATTAAAATTAATTCTCTGACCAAAAAATAAAAGAATTAATAGTTCATCAAATAAAACATGCAACATTCTACAGAGATTATGATGATAAATCTTCAAATTTCAATACATATACTTTCAGTATGCTAGTAAAACTTAACTCAGTTTCCATCGAAGGTTAAATAGGTTTATAAGATCAAAAGTTGATAGAACTTTTTTGTCAGTTACCTATTTAGATTAGATCAATTGTTGGTGTGAGGTGAACCGATTTTTCGAAAACCATCTCTGTTTGTTTGTGTCTAGTATATACGGGAGAAAACAAAGTTTTTGATGCTTGTTTTTTTCGCTAACTTAGTATGCCCAATCATTTCTACTTTGAAAAATATGAATCAATTTCACGTTTTCAAAATCCTTTTATAGTTTCTGGAACAGCTCTATTTCTGATGCAAAAGTTGCGAATGTTAGCGGATCCATCGGATTTATAGTCATGTCTAATAAATCTGAATAGTCTGTCTCAAACCGGATCAAGATTACTTTTTTTGTCTCTCATATATGAAACTGTCCAAAGTAAACCTTCTATCTTAGTATGTAAGGTTAAGAGGCTCCTATCGCACAACTATAATCTAACAGATTCAAGATCTATTTGATCCTTTGGACTATACCCTATATCATTGTCGATGTCATTATCAATTTATAAAACATCAATTTGATAGGTAAAGATTCGATATATCTAAAGGAACCCTGTTTCAATTTCTGTAGTAAAAAGGTTCTCATGATTCTTGTTCGCTTCTTTTTTTGTTAGCTTTTTTCTAATATACCGTCTCGAAAGATGCAAGTTGAAGAATGTTATCGGAGATACGACTTTCCCGTTAAAGAGTTGATAGAATTATATTTGAATAAAGCAATGATCAGAGCAATTAGAGGATCATATGGATCATTAGATTCTACAGTGAGATATATTATGACCTAATGCTAGACCTTATATTATCTTATGTACTTTTTGTCATTTTCTTTTTGACGGCATTTTTCCTCTTCTTTTGCAATTTTTACTTTTCTCCTATGCCTGTGAAATTGCAATTAATATATGAAAACAAAATGGTGTTAGAAAAAATGAAAACAAAATAAAAGGTTGTTCTTAAGCAGTACGCTTCTATCTCCAACTCTCCACTTGCAGACACTATGATTATTCCTATAGTTTCTATATCATTTTTAGTGATTTCATTTTAGTATGGTCTATATATAATATATACACAAACACTTTATTCTCATTTGCTGGGTTGGTACTTTTAATTGTACAGCAGCATAATATACATATTCATGCACTGTAAAAAACATTAAATTGTATGACGGAAAAAGAAATGAAAATAATATAGCTTAAACTATATATGAAATAATACAGCTTAAATTATATATAAGTGACATGAAATTATAATTTAACTTATATCTTTGAAATGTTAATATTCAGATTCAAATCAGGTAGAGGTAGTTAAATCGGAGAACGTTATACGGTTATGAGGAATGGTTCTCTGTTTAGGGCAAGTCAAGAATAAGTTAAAATAAAATGTTGAAGTTTGCTCTATATGAAACATAAATCTCACTTCAATAAAAAAGATCTCAAACGTATTATAAAAAAGTGATCTAAACTCTAACGTTCACTTTCAAGTAGTTTATACGAGCATACAATTTCACAAAACAAGAATTTCATATTCTGAATCATTTTACTGGATGATGGGACCGACAAACCGACTGTACTGAGTACATTTGTAAGTTTCACATTCAGGAAACTGAGAA
Source organism: Raphanus sativus (assembly GCF_000801105.2). NCBI lineage: Eukaryota > Viridiplantae > Streptophyta > Magnoliopsida > Brassicales > Brassicaceae > Raphanus > Raphanus sativus. Next base: position 12,901,237 of record NC_079516.1, read on the forward strand.
AGTGACAGATACAAACGAAACCATCATATCACACGTTTTCTTTTCCCAAAACCGGGCTTGATATCGGTTAAACTGGTTTGATCCTAACAGCTAAAGTCACACTAGTATATCTTGTGCTTGTAGCCGCTGTGGCTGGTCCCACTTGAAAGTATATGATTGGGCTCGTGAGTCGGGCGTGGTCCTAGCCACTGTCAAGTCAGGCATCGCCATCGAACCACCGTTCTTTCCGATCTAATGAGTGGGCCTTAGTGGACCCGCTATCATTTTATGGGGCCCGAAGTAAAGGACTACACGTGATACTCCTGCTAGAGTCTGTGAACTAATTTTTATGTATACACTCATCCATATTGGACGATATCTTACATACATGCACATGACACATGTAAGAATTTGCATTAGTAGCAAGATAACCCTTTAGAAGTGTAGAAAAAAAAAATTTGACAAAAAAAAAAGAAGTGTAGAAAACAAAAAGAAAAGTAGTGTTTTGATGTTGACAAAAAAAAAGTAGTGTTTTGATAAAGATCGAAGCGATATTATCTTGGTTAATGGTTATGGTTATGGTTATGGCTTGGTGAATTCGTTTGAACAATCTAACGAGTATAATAAGAACATGCGGTGAAAAGTAGATTGATTTCCTCTTGGATTGGAGTAGACTCATTCAAGTTTACGTAGAAAAATGCTTGGAAGTCTAATTAATTAGTGGAAAACAATTATAGTTACATATTCGAAAGAAAAAGATGATGAGGTGTGAATTTCTATAATTTCCTTGAAAAAATTATTGGTTAATTTTGGAGTTGCGGAATTCATTCCATGTACCCATGGTCATATAAGCATATAAGGGTATGCCGACAGAAAACTTATAAATATAAACCTTATTATATAATAGAAAACGGATCTCCAAGAGTTAGAACACCTTTATCGGTCGTATATAGAAGGGTATTTAGCATAATTAAAAATTAAAAATAAATCAAAAAGACAAAAAAATGTTGGAGGCATCACTTAATTTTTATTTAGAAGAAACCGTATATTGGGACACGTGTAGCGTAATGAGAAGAGAGAGGAGCGTCGTGTTTTTCAGTTTTGTTTTCTTTCTCTTTCTCTCGAAACCTTTCCATCTCCTTCGTCTCCGAGGCGATTCTGTCTCTCTCCCTGGTGTCTCGACGAAACGCCGATGATCTATTTCTTCGTGGGTCGTCGGTGAAACGGAATGGTTTTTATCCGGCTCGTAGACTAATCGTCTCTCTCTCCTTGGTTTCTCTCCGCTCTCTCTGTCTCTCTGGATCAACTGGAATCGGAAGGTAAATATATGTCTTCAAGCATGCATGTCGATCCGTAGACTTATTGTTGTTCTGATTGGAAGTTTTTATTTCTTTGTAGGTTCGATTCCTTCGTGCGGTGGCTTTCGTCGGCGGCAAAAGATGGGTCTCTCTCTCTGTGGCTCTCCTCAACAGCGACGAAGCTCCTTGGCGATGGCTCTACGCGATTCGCGCAGGTAAATCAATTTGTTTAAATGTTCTGTTTAACGATTTTCAATGATGCATGTCTCATATTGTGCTTTGATCAGTTGTGATTTGTTTGCAAGTTAATCAATTTCGTTAATGTTTCTGTCCTTTGATTTGGATTATTGATGTTGTTTCTGTTTTTGGGTGCTGAGATGAAGAAAAAGAGATATGCTCTTTCGAAAGAGAGGTCAGGAAGGTTCATCCAGAGCACTATCTAGACAGGTTAGTGTTACTCTTCCATATGCTCCGAAAATAAATGAAGTGAATTGAATTTAATTAGAACTGATGTGGTTAGCTTCTGTGATGAATTGATAGTAGGGTAATTAGAGATGTAGTTGTGGAAGATAGGGTAATTAAATGATTATGGTTGTCTATGGTAATAAATAGAACTGATGGTTAGATAGTAGATCAACGTGTAAATTGTCTTAAAGCATTGTTTGCTGTTTGTTGTTAGATATATGTCAAGTCTTAATGCATTTAAGTGTTCTGTAATGAATTGTTTGGTTGAGTGTGTTGAATGCTGCTTTAATTTCTTGGCTTATTTATGGACACTGTCTTTCTCTTTAATCTCCAACATCTGAATGCCTCTGTCTCCTCCTTCTCCTCTGTCTCCTCCTTCTCCTTTGTCGCCTCCTTCTCCTCTGTCTCCTCCTTCTCCTCTGTCGCCTCCTTCTCCTCCTTCTCCTCTGTCTCCTCTGTCTCCTATCTCTCTTCTATCTCCTATCTCTTTCACTTCAGTAATGGATTTCAATCCATTTCATGACTCTGCCAACTTTGTTGAACTACTTAATAGTCAACAAAATGTAGTCTTTGGCAGTCAAAGTCAAGGAAGTGTTTCACTCTCTGCATCGCAAGCTCTTCTCGGAGGCAGTCAAGAAGCACCAGCAGAGCGTAAGGGACGAAGGACGTGGACGACAATAGATGAAATAGTGTTGATCAGCTCGTGGTTGAACACGAGCAAAGATCCACTTGTTGGGAATGAGCAAAAATGCACGGCTTTCTGGCAGAGAATTGCAGATTACTTCTCGGCGTCTCCTAAGGTTGCTGGTGGGCAAAAAATCACAAAAACTCAGTGCAAGCAACGTTGGCACAAGATGAATGATAAGGTTAACAAGTTTTGTGGGGCTTATAAAGCAGCAACGAGAAACAGAACCAGTGGTATGAACGAGGATGATGTGCTCAAAATGGCCCACGATATCTTCTTGAACAACCATCAAAAGAAGTTCACCTTTGAGCATGCGTGGAAGGAGCTTCGCGGTGACCAGAAGTGGTGTCTACTCTCAGTAAATGGAAGCAGCTCGAAAAGGAGGAAATTAGACGATGGTTCACATTCAGCAAGCTCTCACGCAGCTACAAATGAAACAGATGCTTCTGTAGATGCTGAAGGAACACGTCGTCCTCCTGGTGTTAAGGCAGCAAAAGCACAGAAGTGGAAGAAGGTGGGTGAGGAGAAAGAGGTCGCTGGCTTCAACAATCTGTGGAACATCAAGAAAGAGGATTTGGCAATGAAGGCAGGGATCACGAAGATGAGGGTACTTGAGAGTCTTGTTAATAAACAAGTACCACTTGATGAATACGAAGAAGTTCTCAAGAAAAAACTCATAAAAGAGTTGATGTAATTCTCGGTTTCTGTTTCATGTGATTTCTGTTTCTGTTTCTGTTTCATGTTTTTGTTTCATGTTTCTGTTTCTGTTGCTGTTTCATTTGATTTCTGTTATTTCTGTTTATGGTTTCTGTTTCATGTCTCAAGGAAAAACTAGTTTCTTTCTAATGAAATGATTTCTGTTTATGGTTCTTGTTCATGACTTGTTGGTTGCTGTGATTTATGTTAAATGATTTCTGTTTGTGACTCATTTGATCTCAATGTCGACAGGAGGTAAGAAGACAGGAGGTAAGAAGTGGAGTGCAAAAAGCACACAAGTGAGGTGTCACGGACTAAGAAGTGGAGTGCAAGAAGAGAACAAGTGTGGTGTCACGGACAGAAGTGAAGTGTCGTGTAGTGTAGTCTTGTGTAGTGTAGTGTAGTGTATTGTCACATGAGATGTCAGTTTGTGAGTCTTGTTTTGTAGTTTAGTGTCACGGACATATGCATTGTATAATAACAACAAACTCATCTTCTGTATTTATAAATGAATCTTCTCTATTTATAAGATCAACAACAACAACAAATTCATCTTCTCTCTATATCCAACGCAACAACAAACTCATCTTCTATTTTTCAAACACCACAACCATCTTTATCTTCTCTTCTAAAAATTTTTTAATCACCATATATGACTTCTTCTTCTCAAAATAATTTAGATGATGCATTTGATGATGCATTTGATGATGCATTTGATGCTGCGTTTGATAAACGTTTTGATCAAGTCATGGAGAATCTAACCATTCGTAATGATCAAGAAGCACGAAGAAATGCAAGAAAAAAACGAGCTTACATCGAAAGACATCGTGAAGAAGGGCATATTCTTTTATGGAATGATTATTTTAGTGAAACTCCAACGTATAAAGAAAATATGTTCCGCCGACGTTTTAGAATGAACATGCCATTGTTCATGCGCATTGTTGATCGACTCTCCACCGATGTTGAATATTTTCGGGAAAAGCGCGATGCCCTCGGAAGGATTAGTCTCTCTCCCCTTCAAAAGTGTACTGCAGCCATTCGTGTCTTGGCATATGGTTCTGCGGCTGATACGGTCGATGAATACCTCCGGCTCGCTGAATCAACAACTCGGTTATGTGTGGAAAAATTTGCGGAAGGAATTATATCTTTGTTCGGCGATCAATACCTAAGAAGACCAACGCCGGCTGATCTTCAACGTCTACTCGATGCTGGAGAGTATCGTGGATTTCCCGGGATGATAGGAAGCATCGATTGTATGCATTGGCGGTGGAAGAATTGTCCCTTTGCTTGGAAAGGGCAATACTCTCGTGGTTCGGCTAAACCAACAATCGTTTTAGAGGCGGTTGCTTCATTTGATCTCTGGATATGGCATGCGTTTTTTGGAGCTCCAGGTACTTTAAATGATATCAATGTTCTTGAACGTTCGCCTGTTTTTTATGACGTAATACATGGTCAAACTCCGAATGTCACTTTCTCTGTCAATGGAAACGAGTATCATATGCTTTACTATCTTACCGATGGTATTTATCCGAAATAGGCAACTTTTATCCAATCTATTCCTTTACCACAAGGACCGAAAGCAGTTTTATTTGCTCAACGTCAAGAAGGCACTCGGAAAGATATCGAGCGTGCTTTTGGAGTCTTGCAAGCTCGGTTTGCCATTGTTAAAAATCCAGTGCTGTTTTGGGATAAAAACAAAATTTGGAATATTATGATGACATGTATCATACTCCATAATATGATAGTAGAAGATGAACGAAGTGGATACAATCTAGAAAATAATGCAGAGTTCACGCAAGACGAAGACAACAGAACTTCACATGTCGATCACACGTTTTATACAGGTGCCCCTCAAAGTTTCGCAAACCAGATGGATGTTGAGACAAGTATTCGTGATACACAAATGCATCAACATCTGAAAAACAATTTGGTTGAACATATATGGAATAAATTTGGATGAGATGAAGACGACAACTGATCCCGGATGCTTCTTTCAAATTGTTCTCCTATATTTTACTAATCTTTGTTTTCATGTTTTAATTTAATAATGTATGTTTAAAAATGTTGTCTTCTCTTTTATTATGTTTTATGTAACAAAAATAAATTTTATTTTAAAAATAATTTTTTTCAATTTTTTTAAGAACCCTAAAATAAGAGATTTGCAATGGAGGTGGAAAAAATCTTAAGGTTCTTAATCAACTCTTTTACCACAATTAACTCATTAAATACAATAAAAACAAATTAAAAGACCCATTAGGGTATTTGGGATAATGGTGCTCTTAGAGTACGCATGATTGACCCTTTATTCTAGTCTATTGATTAACCCTTTTGTTGCAATGCAATGTTGGCATGATATTACTTACTGATTTTTATTCGACAATCATGTTATTGTCATGCATCAAATAGTATAAATGAAGAAAATTATTGCAGCATTTTCGTAAACGGTGAAATGTTCTTCTTTTATTTGCAAGCATTAAACCAATCAAAGTTTCTGTCTTGGAGTACAAGAGAGTTAGATCCTACATTAAAGTATAAAAGAATCACCCGTGCGCAAGAGTGGTAAACAATATAATTATCCCTTAAAAACAAGCTCGAGTGTATTTACCAAAAATAATCATACCTTATTTCAGTGCTAAATATATTTGCACTTTGTGAATACGTTTCCTCCACAATTTGTCAACGTTCCCACCTAATGCTAAATTATTATGCAGAAATCTTTCATTTTCTTATCATTGACTCTTGTTTTAGTAGAGTCACCTCAAATGCTTAATAAAAATGATAGGTTATAGCTATTAATGCATATGACTACGAAATTAGAACAAATAAAGGGCAGGAAAATGATTGTACTTCATTTAATATGAAATCGATTGTATTAATAATCATTTTAAATTAACCACTTGGTTATAATCCTCTTAATAAGATTATGTAGCTTTTGATGTCAAAAAAACAAATTATGACAGTTTATATAATATTCACACAGATTTGATAAGAAGAAGAAACTAGTAATATAAATTTGGGAAATATTAAAAAAAAAGTGTAGCTTGGGCCAATTGAAATGTCATGTTTTATGGATTTGGTGTCGTAAGAGATTGTTTAAAGGATTGTGCGGTCATGGTCACTTGGATGATGCAGTTTTGAAGTTAGAAACTCTATGTGAGATGACAAGAATACCTCTGCCAATTAATCTATACAATTCTTTCTTTTACGGTTTTTATAGAAGAAGATGTGCTTCTGAAGCAGAGGTTATGTTTGATGACATAGAAGCTGACGGTTACTTTGTAGATAAGGTCATGTACACTTGTATGGTGAAAGAATATTGCAAGGACAGATATGACAATGGCAGTGCGGCTCTGATGAGATCGCTTACATGATTATAGTCAATATTTATGCGAGAAATACAATAATTGAGAAGAAGTTGTCAAACATTTTGTCCGGTCTAACTCTTTTACCTACACGGTATTGATAAGCGGGTTTGTGAAAACGTGCATGGTCGAGAAAGGATGTTAGTAGCTAGACAAGATGCTTGGAGACCGCTAATCTCCAAATGTTGTGATGTATACTTCGCTCATCGGTCATTTCTTGATTAAAAGAGACTTCAAGTTTTCTTTTAATTGTTAGGTTTAATGGGAGGAAAGGAGATTAAGCATGATCATGCCGCGACATCATACTGCTTAATATATGGAGAGTTATGGCACGCACGTAAGAGGAGGAGACAAGTTATGTTGAGCCTGGCAAAGAAAAGCTTCTTCAACGTCTTCTTCAGATACATCTTATAGTATCAGTCCTCTCTTCTTAAGAGTTTATGTGAAAGTGAAAGATCTGTTGATGTTTGGCTCTGATATAGAAATGTAGAAGAGTGATATTTATCCGAATAGATACTCTTATGATTACGAAACGCTGCTTCAATGTCTCTGTTACTCCATATTGACCATAGAAACGGTTAAATGATCAATTAAAGATATGGCTGCTCTTGCTTTTTGGCCTAGTTTGATTAGTTAGGGTATTTCTGGCCTGCTTCATTTTTATTCTAAAATGGAGTAAAATAAAGTATGGAATAAAGATTGTTTTAATTCAACTTCATATCTAATTTCGTAATAAAATTTACTGCATAAATGAAGTAATTTTTTTTGTTCATTATTTCATTATAGAGTAAAAAATAATAGGGATTGAACATTTTATTTTATATTTATTTTTATCCTATTTTAGAGAGAAAAAAATTTACACTGGAAATGTTCTTAGACCGTCTCAATATATTTATTTATTTTTATCTCTAAAATAAAAAAATATTATTATAAATATGGATTTTTCTCCAATGTGTTTCTATAAAATAGAAATCTTAAATAGAAAATAAAATATAAAAGTAATATTTTTTCTTTTATAAGTAAATAAAATATAGCAGTTTTTATTTTAAAGAAAAAAATAGAGATGAGTTAGAATGTTTTTATTTCTAAATACTACTCCCTCCGTTTCATAATACTTGATGTTTTACTCTAGTGCACAAAGATTAAGAAAACTATATTTCTTTAATAAAAAATATTTTAAAGATATAGTTTTAAAATCAATTAACCAATAACCAAAAAGAATGTAAAACCTAATTGGTTGAACAGTTTCCAATAAAATTAAAGTAACTTTAAAATCTCAAAACTTCATCTAATTTGAAACAAAATTATTCTTCTAAAACATCAACTATTATGAAACGGAGGGAGTATTATAAAAGTAAAAATAGAGATGAATTAGAAATTCTGCCACGCTTGGTTGATTTATGTTTTGTGCGAAGAGATGAACCTTAGAGAAGCTCTTCTTAAAAAGAAATTGAGAGAAGCTCCTGCGTTGTTTGGTATATATTATGGTTCAGTTTGGAAGATCTTTATTGAATTGTACTAAACCGGGTTTGTTGAAAATGCTTAACCAGAATCAGACACTTTAGTTTTGTTACTCTTTTAAGAGTGATACAGTACGTTGTAAATGCGATGTACTATACCAGTAATAAATTGCATCTATCCTTTAAAACAACTTGTAAACCTTTAAAAAAGACAGTTTTGACTTTTGACTGTGAAGTGTGTAAGATAGACTCGATGTGAAAAATGAAATCTAACAACTGAAGCAGTTGGTCTGCCATTTTACATCATAAAGTAAGAAAAGGCCATTAAATATATTTGATAAAAGCAAGACAGTTTATCTTCACTTGAGTTTTTTTTTTTCACATTAAGCATGACTATTTTCTCGTTTCTTTTTCTTGGTTTGGAAAAAAGATGATGTAGTTAGGCTGTAGTGTTACACACAAAAAAAGAAAAAGCTTATGTAAAAACATGAAAATGTGTGCCCAACTTGCCTCAAAGAAAGTAACGTGTGTGAAAGGGAGAAAGATTGTCTGGGTAACTTGTCCTTTTTAATAATTAACCATTATGGTTATCAACTGTATTAGTCTACCATTTTTCTTTACGGCAATAAAATAAAAAGCACATCTGCTTCAACTTGCATAGCTCAAAATACACTTGAACACATAAGAAAATAATCTAACAAAATCGACATATATAATATATATCACATTAAACTCTTAGCCATACATTACTATTTATATATATATATATATATTTGAGATGGTACATGAAATAAAACATTTCTTAAGTACTAATTTGAAAATTAGTACTTTTTACCATATGCATTAATCAAGGACAATGCGTTGCTGGTTTCCTGGCCCATGTTAACGATTCTAGCCCGAACCGAGTTCTTGATCCGTCCATCCATAAATCGACCCGAGAACCCATCGGAGCAAGTGTTCTCATCAGTCAAAGCAGCACTAGTCCAAGTCTGAGCATTACTCATGTGGAACGCAAACTGTTCTTGATTCTTGGCACTAGCACATAGCTTCATCTCTTGGACCGACTTGGTCAAACGTTCGATGGTATCATTGATCTCCTCGACGCAGTCCTTGACGGCTTCAACCTCACGCTTCTTAAGGGTCTTGAAACGCGTCAGACGCGAGACAAAGAGCTTCGTGGATTGGACTCGGCTTAGGGTAACGGCTAGAGCGGTCTCGGCTAAGCGTTGAGGGCTTGTTTGGATGGCGTTTGCGTAGGCGGATAAGGAACGGAAGCACACGTTTGGGTATGTGGTGGTTTTGCAAGAGGATTGGATGAAGTTCACTGCTTTGTTGGAAGCTCCGGCAGGTGAGGCTGCGGTGAGCTCCAGCGAGAAGAAGTAGGAGATTGAGAGGATTAGAAAGAGAGTTTGATATAGTTTTGCCATTGTTGTTTCTTGTGAGAGAGATAGAGAGAATGGGTGAGATAGTTGAGTTTGTGTGGAGAAGAATGAGCTGGGGTTGAATATTTATAGTGGGTACAATTAGGGTTTATTTATGATACTGTTGGTAACACACAGTGAAACATTAAAAAAGCAGTGTAAACTGGAAAACAAACAGTAGATTAGACTTTTATATTCTAGGACTATGTTCAGACAGGTGAAATTAATTAATCTTATTGATGGATCATGAAACAGAAGTAATCAGTATTGAAACCGCAAAGACAAAAAAAACCTGAACGGAATAAAAGAATAACCTACCCACTAACCCACTACATTTATAAAAATAGATTGTATTTTACTTTTCTACCATATGTTTTATTTTTCTTACTACTAACATGAATGGAAATTGAACCTAAATTAGGATTCAATACTCTTATTGAGTTGTTGAAATCTAATAAAATCAACACTTAAGCTGAAATCATATACTGTAGCTATTGTCAATCTACCGACCACCGTTACATGTGAAACCAATCAGATCCAGAGGCCTGAATGATACCGTTACATAAACACGGGGAGCAGAGACGGGGGCACGGTCAGGGGTGGGGCTCAATAATTAGCTGGAATGGGAAATGACCCGAATACTTTTGATATTCTGGTCTGCATTTTTTCTCATATAAAAATAATGTCGGGGTCCACTTTAACGTCGGTCCATATCATAACATGAAATATCAAAGCATATATATAATAACATAATCGGAGACGAGTAGAGATAAACATCTGTCGTTTTTATTCAAATAAAGAAGGGAGCAAAATATAGTGATAAAGGAATCGCACCAATCAACCCGTAGTAAAATACAAGAGAATATTGTTTTATTGAGTTCGCACATTATTAATTTTTGTCAACATCGAACAACATCTACGCTCATAACTAACTCTCCCAATCAAATTATCACATTAGTGTTTTTAACGTTCGGATGAATGTTAGGTAATAAAATTAGGACACTAATTATCAAATGGCGGCAATAAACAAAGTTATCCCCAACAAAGCATCCCGCTAAAATATATTTTCCCGTCAATCACTCCAAATATAACAATATAATAAATAATAATCGTACTTAATTTATTATATGTATATATTTCACTATGGCAGCTAGGTTTCAAATATGTAGTTTGTGATCAATATATATTTATCTATAAAATGAAACTGGTAATTTATAATGTATTTTCTTATTATGTAAAACAGAAATGACTTAGATAGCCTACCGACATATAATTTTTGATCTTTCCGTACTCCCCTAAAAACAATACATATATCTTCACTGTTGAAATAGATTATTGTTGAGTGGGTCATTCATTGAGAAAATAATTGAGGGAAGAGGAGGACACGACGAGAACGAAAATAAGGAGAATCCCACAAATAAGGCATAATAAAATGCAAATAAAACAACTGAACAATAATTCTCGTCTCAGCATGTGATCTATGAACGTGAGCCAGACTAATTACTGGGTCAAATGGACCGTCGTACCATCCTCTCCGCGTAATAAGGCCATACATAATATCTTATTTTATGGTTACGTTTTTCAATTGTTTCTTTGACTTAAGGCTTATATATTATTTTTATTTTTTTTGTCGATGCCCATGCTAAGATCAAGTGGTAGTCGGTCTTCTTGAGACGTTCCTAAGAAACACTATGTCCGGTTGAATCTGATCTATATGGAAAAAAAAAACACCACTCATTCTCACTTTTTTGGCGAGGAAATCTGTACGTAGGTTTTTAGTTCTCGGTATGTGGGCAATACTGAACTCCGAGAAATTAGTTTTTAGAAGCTGGAAAGCGACTAGCCCAGAGATAAAGGTCGGCCAGTCAGTAGGATGAGCGATCATGTCCACCAGGCAAATGTTTTACGACCCATGCATATATACATGGTTTTAGTCTCACCCGTAGTTTTTTTTTGTGCGACTAGTCCCACCTATAGTTATAACCCATAAATCCATATTATAATATCAGAAGCCCATGACGAGCCCAAGTAAGTAAGAATTCACATTCACGATCTAATTCTTCTCATCTAGTCTCCGTTGAAAGCCAAGTTTGCATGTAACCAGAAGCTACCGTCAGAAAATTGTATCTGTAAGCAAGGAGGCAATCAATGATCTGTCGGGTGATGAGCTTTAACAGTACGTCAGCAGATCGGAACTGCTGAGTATGAAGCTTCTTGTTCCTCAAGAGGCTTCATACGTTTTCAATTGTTGGAGGTTTAAAAATCTTCTTTTTAAATAAACGTCTTTAACGATGTGTTGACAAAAAGTGTTGCCGTTCATCATATTCCGATACATGAAATTTTTTTACTGTCTTGGATCTCTATGGACTGAGTTGAAATTTTAGTAAAATTGTAACATTTTGAGAAGACAGGAAAAAAAACAGATGGAAAGTATTAGTTTTGGAATAAATTAGTAAGTGGAAGTGGAAATGATTGTAGTTTGTAACAAGTTAACAAGTCGGAGACTTCACTCGATAGAGGCCCATTAGTATTTATATGACCCAAGATCACTCGGTGAAGCCTGTAATTCTCTTGTTTGGTTCGTAATACTGTCTCTCCTCTTCTACTTCTAGTATGCAAATCTTGTCATGTTCTGGTTGTTGAGTAATAGTTGGCAAGGTCGTACACTGATGAGTCGAGGAACCTTTTGATTATACTTTTCACTACAATCACTTATTGTCCAATATATAGAAACCTAAAAGATTTTATAGGCTTTCATGGCATGTCACGCTCTGAGAACGAAATCAAAACATCTGATAGTATTACATTAGCATACGATTTTCTTGACATTTCCTATTTTTCTTTTTGATCAATATCACTTCCCATTTATTTATTTTTAACATTCCCGAGGTTTACATATAGGTAGAAAAGTTCCCAAAGAACATGTAAAATCGAATATGAGTATGCATGTTGTGTAAAAAATAAAAACATTTTTTTTTACCTAGGATTCCTAGCTCGTGTTTCCTTTCAAGAGTACTTTATTACTGTTCTTCTCATGCCAAATCAGCATATGTTGAGGATGTTTTCGCTAAACAAAAGAAGTCGTAACCACTAGTGCTCCTTAGCAAATGCATTAAACAAAGACATGACATTGCTTGTTTCCTTGCGCAAGTTAACTAGCCGTGCTTGGACTGACTTCGTCGTCCTCGAGAACCGGCCTGAGCAAGTGTTCTCCACCTCCCAGTCATCCGAAGCCGAAATGAACAACGCTTGCGCCTTGCTCACGTGAAACAAAAACTGACTTTGACCACTCTCACTGTCAGAAAGCTTCAGCTCCAGGATCGCTTCGGTCAGACGGTCAGTAGTGTAAACGTCCGGGCTCGGTGCACAGTCCTGAAGGGTCCGGAACTGGCTATTCTTTAGGTGCGAGGCTAAGAGCTTGGTGGACTGGGCGTGTTTCATGGTCACTGATAAAGCGGTTTTTATGAGGCGTTGAGGGTTTGTTTGGATCGTATTGGCATAAGTGGAGAGAGAGTGGACGCACAAGGATCGGTACGTTGTGGTTTTGCAAGAGGATTTGATGAAGCTTAGGGCCTTTTTGGTGGTGGTAGTCTCTGTGGCGGCGGCAGTGAGCTCCCCTGAGAAGAGGTAGGAGATGGAGAGGACTAGAAAGAGAACTTTGTAGTGTTTTGCCATTGGTATTGGCATGTTGAGTTTCTTGGGAGTTAGAGACTTATTAGGTTTGAATAGGAAAGACTTTGAGGTTGAAGTGTTAATATATATGTATATTATGTTAATCTTCTCCAACTAATATAGAAAAATACGACCAATCATCGTGAGGAAATATACTAATGCTAATATTAGTAAATTACAATCACATTACCGGATCCGATCGGACCAATAGACGATACATACTTGCACATATATAACTCAAACTAATTTATACAATTACATAGAAGCTATTATTTCATAGACATGAATTGTCAAACAAAAAAAACCCTTGCAGTTACAGGTAATGCTTGCAAGTAGCAGCAACACCATAATAATTGTAAACTGATGAAATTAAGCACGGATGTTAGGCTCATGCTTATACGTTCTGGTTCTTCAACGAGTAATGATTAATGAGAGAGATGACAAGATGAGCATCTCAGCTCATATTTAACAAAGCACATAAACTTTAAAGAACACAGACAGATACAACATTGTTTCAAACATAGGAAACAACTCTGGGATTTAGAGTACATTGTTTTAACAAATTAGTGATCTTTGGTCTCGCTTTCATGAACCATCTCTTCAGCATCATCAAACCTCTGATCATTGATCCGGAGCTGCAGTATGCGTCAATTAAATTAGCTTTAACATAAACAAACAATCCAATAAATCAGGAAAATCAGTTTTTTTATTTATTTATATTACCTCGAGCATAGGCTGAGCAATGCTTTCATCTCCTCCATTGGAATGACCAATCACACTCGTCGGGCTCTGAGATATTTGCCATTCTGCATCTTCTTCCCCTGGTTACACCACATATATCACATTTCTTACATACAATTATTCAAGATGAACATTGAACTCTTGAGTTTGGTCTCAAACATTACCTCCACCACCAACAACCATCTGATCAGCACTAAACACCCAGTTATGTCCACTTTCTTCTTCTTCTTCTTCTGAAAAAGATACAATGAAACGAACATGTAACTGGCTAGGGAAACCAAAAAATTGCATTTAACACTAGTAACAATGGTTGTATATTTATGTGTTTACCTTCAACTGGTTCTGGATTCAGCTCAGCACATTCGCAGAACACATCAAACAGAGTATCCACTGTCAATGAGACACAAGACACAAATGTAAATGTCTGCTTAGCACCAAAGACTCTTGCAATGATAGAAACAAAGAGTTACGTCCTAACCAGAGCCGGTCCTGGTCCTAACCGATTCAAACTAAGCTCTTAAGAATGCCACATAAAAAACTCACATTGGGTAGCATCTGAAGGAACAAGCCTCATCTCTCTGATCTTAGACAATTCCAACACTCCAGCGGACTCTGTATCATCCTCATCATCTTCTACAACTTCAATCTTCAAAAACAGAACCAAAAAAAAAACTTAAAACAAAGAAAATTAAAAGAAGACAAAGCACAGACACAAAAAGCATTGGATTCCAAATTTTTCAGAGATTATATACATAGAAATAAACTTCAAAATTACGATTTTTTATTTATTTATTTAAAAATCTTAATAAATGTTTACAATAACCGCCAAAATCTCGTGAAGGTTATATCCATTAAAAATATTCAGAACCAAAAAAAAACTTAAAACAAAGAAAATTAAAAGAAGACAAAGCACAGACACAAAAAGCATTATTAGCTTTGGATTCCAATTTTTTAGAGATTATATACATAGAAATAAACTTCAAAATTACGATTTTTTATTTATTTATTTAAAAATCTTAATAAATGTTTACAATAACCGCCAAAATCTAAGATCAGGCCCTTGATCAGAACCTGAGTATAAATACAAGGAGATGAATAAGTTTGTGGATCTCTAGAAACCGCGTGAAGCGATATCGACAAGAAATCCACGGCGTAGCCTTTCGCCACGTCTACATCACTCAGCCAAATCAGTTTCCTGAAAATCAAATCAAAAACACTCTGTTAACCGTTCTCCGCAAGCTATCAATCTAATTCCGAGTGATCTTTTTTTCACCTGGAAGTGATGTAGAGAGTTCCGGGAGACTCGACGGAGCGGCTGCCGAGAGCGACGGCGACTGAGGGCTGCACGTGCATAAGCTCCTCGCCGTTAGACTCGTCCAGAGCTGGTGAGCCATCTCCGCTTCTTCTGAGCGCGAACTCTCTCAGACCACCAACCACCATGGCCAAGGGTTTTTCTTAGGGTTTATTTTCTCAAGAGAATCATCGTTTCTCCTTCTGTTTGGTTTGATGAAGGAACATTACTGGGCCTTTTTGAGAAACTGGGCTTGGTTAGAAAAAGCCCATGATTTGATAAATGAATAGATTGAGCTCATTTATTTAATGGGATTTCTTTGTTGGCTTCTTTTGATACTGTGCGTATGTGGTCCATTTCTTTACCAACAACCTTTTTTGGGGGTCAATAAAATTGTTTCTTTAAATTTACTTCAATGTAATCTTGCATATATTTTTTTTATAACTGAAGTTGGTTTTGAACTTTTGATGTTTTGTTATCTGATATTTTTTTGATTAAATTTATGATACATATGTAGCGACTTTCGTTTGATTTATAAATATTCAAAAGTTTTTGACATATACTGAGAATTATTTTTACAATTTATGTTATACAGAGACATTTAAATTACCATGGGACGGAAGCTATGTGTGTGTGTGTGAGAATATAAATGTCATTTTCTTGTAGAGTGATGGATGATGGATAAGGGAAATGGGGGTGGGCAAGGTAATGGGTCGTTCGTGATCGTTTGTTGTCTTGCAGATTGTGACAATGCAGCCAATAATGAATGATCCATTGTGATATGTATTGACACACAAACTCAAAACTATATATCTTTAATAACATCCTAAACGCAATGTCTAATTCAAAGAAGAAAATATCTTGAATGTCTCCCAGTTTGTAGTACAAGGCTTATTTCATATCCATGAGTTATAAAATGTAGTTTCATGAGAATTTAAATCCTATATCTTAAAATGTACTATCATTTAAGCTTTGACCGTATATTTGAGTCAACTTGACTGGGAACCAAAAATCGAGCTAAGACCATCATTATTGGTGTCCTTCCAATAAAGTTTCCAATCTTTTTTTTTTTTGGTCATGAATGTGTAAAGGTTATGTAAGAACTGTCCTTATACAAAGGTTTTTCCTTCATTTTTTGCCTCGGTCCTCTTCCTTTCTCTTTTAAGGGCAGCCCCAATATTAATGCTCTAATACACATACATATATAGTAGGCCATAAACATCCACATCTATTTTGAAGACATTATATAATAAGATAAAACTTTCATAGCTGTAGAAGTAAACCTTAACTAATTAATATTGGTCTCAGATGCCATCTTCTCGATGGTGCAAGTGCATTTTTTAATAGTTTATTTGCTAAAATCCAAAATCTGAAGAATCATAAATAATTCATAATGTTTGTACATGCTCACGAAAAGACAAAAGTAAAATCCAAAATGAGAAAAGAAACTAAAAACGAACACAACTCTTCATGTATATTCACACTTGAAAAAAAAGAAAAAAAGTTTTTAGTGCACAAAAAGTTCTTAAATAAATTAAAAAGACTTACGCAATCAAAACTCTTTTTAATCACTTGTACCAAATAACTAATCTTCTTACTACTCTCACTCGTCATCACAGAGGTGATTTTTTCTCTAAACTGTCCAATAATATAAAAGATCTAATTTAAGCTTCAATAATGGCTTCTCCTCGTGGAACCCTTACCCTAAACACATGCTCCTCTCCTGTGCACTTATCGACTTTCACCACCCAATGACTCTTTCTCACATGGTCATGGTGCTGATGATGATCATCATTGTTTTTTTTCACCATCTTCTGGTTATAGTTACCATCATCGTTGACCCTTGTCACCAGCAACCCTTCACCTATAGGCAAAAACTGCGTTTTCCTCCCATCGCTAAACCTCCAAGATCCTCTCGAAAACGCGTTATAACCCACCACAACCGCCGCACCGCTTCCACCGCCGTTTCTTGCGTTTTCTTCGTGGTGATTAACGATCTTTCTAACGATATCTTGGTGGTTCTTGATGTTACAATCAACGAGGACGAAATCAGCTTCTCCGAAATGGTCACTAATTAGAGCGTTGTCATTAGATTCTCCGACTACGAATTGTATATGATGAATCTCTGATGGTTCCAACATTTTCTTGGATATGATGAGTTCTTCGATGCCACGTAAAACGCATACCACTTGACCGCGCGTTTGATTAGCCGCAGCGATTAGGGCAGCGAGTATGTCAGCGTTTGCTGCTCCGGCACAAGCCACGGCGATCTTTCTTGCGTTATTTCCCGCGGCTAGAGCCGATATGAATTCAGCCACGTTTGGTTCTTTTGTTCTTTGATCCTGCAAAATGGATATATATATATGTCAAAATGTGACATTGATTCAAGAAAAAGTAGATAAATATTGAATATCTTTTTTTAACATCGATCCATATCCTTTTTTTTTGAAACTTTCATTAAAACTTCAACCATAAGAGTATATAGAATATATATAGAAACTTCAACCATACTGATAAAATTCATCATAAGATATCTTATAACTGATAGAATATATAAAAAGAAATAAATTCTTACCGTTTTCAATGTGGTGAGGTAGGCTTTAGTGGCATTCTCAGCAGACCAAAAAGCCATTTTTATTTAATTGATTTGAGTTATAGTAAGAAAATCGGATTTCTCTCAACCTCTTGCTTAGAAGGTTTTAAAGTGGTTAATGATGGGTTTCAAGTTTAGAGGGAAAGGTCTTTATTTATATATTGGGACATTTGTGAATGGGACAAGATTCAATAGGCTGGTCCAGTTTCATGAATCTTTTCTTTTTATTTATATATTTAAATAGGTCGACGGAGAATGAGAAAATTATTTTGGTCAAGTTGTAATACTATTCAACATCCGTGTATACAATATGATATGTATATGCATATATATAGATATAATTAAAAACCAGATTGTCTCATTGTCGAGAGACTAATCAGCCACTGTCATTGTTAATGTTCCTTTTCCTTATGATCCCTAAATTGAATTAGACTATGTTCAAGGGTTGTTCTTAGTGTCAATTAATAATTAATACCCACTTTAGCGATGTGCCTCCTAAATCTTAATCATAACTAGATTTATTTTTATTTTTACTGGCAACATATACGTAAAGGGAAAAGAAACCACATGTAACTGTACTAATGATATTGCAACTTTTGTTGTTTATGTTTCAAATACGCATAGTTTATGATAATGATTGTTCTAAGTTCAAACAATAAAGCTCGAAAAAGCAATCATGGATTAAATGTTAGGTCATTAGTCTGGATGTTTGAACATGTGTACACGCATCTTTACTCTTTAGAAACACAAAACATTAACAATGATATAATCTCATTTAAGTTTATATGCATATATAATTTCAACGCTTATTACCCAAATATGATTAGATTTAACTAATTAATTAGAAAGAAAAATAGAGTTTGAATTTTAAGGATCAATGAGCTGTAATGTCTAATGTAGCAGGGGCAATGGAGATCTCAATGAGATTAAAAATAAAAATCTATAAAATAAAAGATTTTAAAATATAGTGCAACAAAGAAGTAAATGAAATCGATACACATCTTAGGGACATAGAGAACATGGGTCCATGTTTGTTCTGACAACAAGCATACAGTTTCTCTTATAAGATTAGATTCTTGATTTCACAAAACTAGTTAGAACGTACGGTTTAGATTAATTGATATGTATACATATTAATTTCTTAATTGTACGATCTAGTGACCGTCCTCTCTCGTACGGGTTTCCATGAAGCTTCATATACACTTAATCTAACTATGCATTGATCATTGTGCTAACGAGGACATGAAATTAATGGTAAGCTATAAGTAATGCTGAAACATATATCTAATTTATATTCTATATGAGTATCACTTTAACATTTTTAACACAAATTAAAAATGACAGAAATATATATAAGTTGCTATTAATTACATTTCTATGATTAATAGTATTTAATGCAGCTTACTATTAATTTCCACCTGAAAGTAAGTATAATTTGTATTGAAAATGTAAGTGATATTTTTTATGTAACAAGAAAAAATTGTTATAATAACACTTATTATAAAACAAAAGGAATAATATATAAACATCAAATGGCTACTATCTATCTTATTAAAACATAAACATTCTATTGGACTTAACATTTATTTTGTAAGTTTTTAAATTAAATACACCTTTATACTTTATAGTTAAACCTACATTAATCACTAATGTTCATTTCTTTATACTACTATCCATGTTTCCAAACAATATACTTATTTCTTTATACTACTATCACTGTTTCCAAACAATATATTTTTTATACTACTATCAATGTTTCCAAACAATACAATAATTAATCTTAGTTATTTTATATCTATCATTTTCTTTTTAAAATTTTGTAGAAACGTCATAATTTCATAAATTGTAAAATAATAAACTTTAAAATTTGGATTATAAGATTACAAATAATGAAAAAATTATAATTTAAATCAAATTATATTACATATCGGTCATCCATCAGTTCGATCGGTTAGTCTCGGGTAGTAATTTTTTTAATATGAATATTTTAAAAACCTAAATTGAACTGTTAGATCTCCGGATTAACCGGTGTAATCACAATCGGGTTGAATTTAAAAACACTAATTTAAATGCAAAAATATTTTAAATACACACTCTTTAAAAATTAACAAAATATTTATTAACTTATTAGTGAAAATTTTCATCATAAAATATTCCGCGCTTCCAAAGCGCGGATCAAGATCTAGTTCATATTGTCGTAGAAACCATCCCTTATCAACTTTTAATGGATTTATATCTGATAAAAGAAATTTTATTGTACCTTTAAATTGATATAATTAAAGTACGACAGCTAGTAATGAGATGCAGGTACAAAAGGGATCGTAAAGGATGGGTTGAATCCAAATGCACAAAGAGCCATACCGCCCCATGCCGATAGAAATGATTCAGAAGAAAAAAGCTAGAATAGTTTTGGGTCTACTGAGACATGTACTTGCAATTGACGAAGACATTTCAATGATCTTCATTGTGTGATGAAAGATATTTCAATGTATAATGTTTTCTTCCACTTAAACTAGTTTCATAAATCTGTCATTATAATTGCTTTATATACCTTATCAAGATAAGGATATTGGAGATGGTTTTGCAAGACTGACTGGTCCAAAAGATTTTGATCTGGTTTAAATTTTAAATTACTGCAAGATGTTCTGGTCCAAGTACAACTCGAAACTGTTTAATAATTAGAAGTTGTAGATCATGAAGAAAATAAAGGAAATTTACCAAAACAGTCTGTATGGCTAAAAAAATTTGATTGTGTGATCATATGTAAAATCCCTCAAATGTGTAAAGCCATCTATCTTATTAAAACAGAAACATTCCGTTGGACCTAACATTTATTTTGTAAGTTTTTAAATTAAATACACTTTTATACTTTATAGTTAAACCTACATTAAATCACTAATATTCCTTTCTTTATACTACTATTCATGTTTCCAAACAATATACTTATTTCTTTATAATACTATCAATGTTTCCAAACAATATATTTTTATACTACTATCAATGTTTCCAAACAATATATTTTTATACTACTATCAATGTTTCCAAACAATATATTTTTATAAAATAACTAATATTTTTAGTAACTAATCTTAGTTATTAAATTTTGTTATTTTATATCTATCATTTTCTCTTTAAAATTTTGTAGAAACGTCATAATTCATAAATTGCAAAATAATGAACTTTAAAATTTGGATTATAAGATTACAAATTATGAAATTATTACAATTTAAATCAAATCAGATTACATATCGGTCATCCATCAGTTCAATCGGTTAGTCTCGGATTTTTGTGATTTTTAATATGAATATTTTTAAAATCTAAATTGAATTGTCAGGTCTTCGGAATAACCGGTATAATCACAATCGGGTTGGATTTAAAAACACTAATTCAAATGCAAAAATATTTTAAATACACTCTTTAAAAATTACAAAAATATTTGTTAAGTTATTAATAAAATTTTTCATCATAAAATATTCCGCGCTTCTAAAGCGCGGGTCAAGATCTAGTTTTTTCTTAAACATAATGCAACATTAAATATGCAGAAACTATCTTATATAGTACACCCTCTTTATGTGTAATGTGTACGTATATCTGTAATTTCTCAAAAAATTGTGTACGTATAATTGAAGTTCGATGCGCACTACAATTATTGTAGAGGATTCTAAAACAGTAGACATAGACATGAATCATGAATGATCAATTGTCTTGGACTAACGTCGCGACATATATCAGAAAAGTCTTATTAGATGGATTTTCTCCGACCAAAATGAAAATCACTGGGATATACAGTATATAACGCTGGAACTATATAAAATCTTGATTTTTTTACAAATAGCAGTAACCAATTAAAAGGTAGGGATCAAAAATATGAATAGTACATAAACAATTAATGTTTGATAAAAACTAAACACAAACTTCTTTAAAACGAGAACGTGGGATTGGGATAACGTTGAGGAGACAACAATAGAGAACAGCGAGTGGGTACAGATTCTGCTGCGGCCATTCCAGGAGACATCATCTTTTAATACTCCCTCTGTTTCATACTCTCTCCGTTTCATATTAAGTGACGTTTTAGAGAATTTTTTTCGTTGCAAAATAAGTGTCGTTTTAGAGTTTCAATGCAAAATTTATTAACTTTATTCTCCATTTTATTTTTCTATTGGTTGAATTGTATCGGTAATGATGTTTTTATATTGAAAATATGCAAAATTAAATGCTTTCTTAATCCGTGTGCACAAGTCTAAAACGACACTTATAATGAAACAGAGGGAGTAATAAGTATCACTCTGAGCTTATTTTATTGTTACACAAAGAGTGTCACTTTACAATTTCAATGTAAATTATACTAACTTTCAGCTGAAAATTAATTGTAAACTGCATTGATTTTATAAATAATTTTATTTATCTAAAATACTATTGGTCAAAGAGATATAATTAATTACAACTTACATATATTTCAACAACTTTCTTAATCTGTGTGAAAAATGTCACAACGACAATCTTTAAGAAATGGAGGGAGTATTATGGATTGTTTTATTTTATTTTATAAAGTGAACGTAGATGTTGAAAGAATCTTGGAGCGGTGGATAGACGAGGAATGATTCTACTAAGGTTAAACATATCTAGCGATTCTCTAGTTAAGATCAAACGGTCGAGCGCTGAAACAAAATGAAGATCGGACATCTAGTGACTATCTAATAAACAAGCTTAGAGCAACACAGAGAAAGGGACAAAGAGTATACTTGCAACCTGAGGATAGGTGAAGACGAATGTTAGCAACTGATTTTTTCTTTTTGTTTTAGATTTACTCCAATCCTAAATAGATTTAAGCCAATATGCCATACCTCATACGTATTTCTTTTTTTTTGTTTATTTATGATTGTGTTCCTGTATTCTGTTGGTTGTCACAATTGTAAGCAAATGTTAGATTTAATTCAGTTTCTAAATAGATTAGAAATGCAAGCAAATATGTCATATTCATCTACGTTTTGATATTCTCGTACCCGTGAAAGGTCGTTGTGAAATTGTTCATAGCTGAATCGTCATTGTGGAGAGAAGATGACATCTTTGCCATCGCCTCCTCACTCATCCATAGTAGGTCCTAGACAAAAATCTAATGAAACATTTGCATTAGTTCCTAAGTTTTCTCTAAACATAGATGTTTTATTGTTTCAATATCGTCAACATACATTTTTATTTATATTTGTTCTAAAATGTTTCTAACTTTTAAAATTGTCCGGCTGAGCTAATCGCGGCTCTTGGCTCTTAGGAGTTGACAATGGTGAATTCCACTAGTATTTAAGTAAACTTCTATATACAACAGACTAGAAGTGTGTTGGTGAAGGTTGTAAAGGTAGGAAAGACTCCAAAAACGCCAAAACCATTCTCTCAAATCATCTATTCGCCTTTTCATCATCATTATTATCTTCTTGTGACCTTTTCAAGGCCAGTACAACCCTATGAAATTTTGGCTTTAATTCCCAAAATTTTAAGAAGTAAAATATATATATAGGTATAGATCTCTAAATTTTTTAAAAAATGTTTATTAACCTTTTCTATTCTGTGGTGGCACATTCTTTTTCCATATCTTAAAGAAGTAATTAGGCCTTCGTTTTTTGCAAGGATACTTCTCTATTCTTTTTGTAATATACTTCTTTGCTTTGCAGGCTTTTGATATAGTTCCTTTGGAAACTGCCAGGATCTTGCGGCGACGACGCGGGGTTTCTCGCTTAACGTAAACCTTCTCCATCTCGTTGAGCGGCCGGCTTGATCCATCTGGAAGACTCACAAACTTCCAGCCACCTCCGGCTCCACGTTTTCCTCTAGGACCCAATTTCTCAATCGTGATTTTCCACCCATCTGTTGAACGTCGTCTGCTGTACTTGTGGCACTTCACTTCTCCTCTCCACTGGTTTAATGAAAGAGACCAGAAGAGAACGCATATTTTACCATCACCAATGAGAAAAAAATGATTAAAGAACGTGTAACAACTTTTATCAATAGAACTATAATGCAGTATGGTTTGGCTAAGTTAATGCAAAAATATTCAATGGGCCAAAAGATAGGACTTACTTTCATTTTGTTGAATTCAAACCTCTGCACGAATTCTTCATAAAGCATGTCATCTTCTTTCTTTGAGATCTCATAATGGACTTCATCTATATCCTTGGTTGTACCCTCCCATCCTTCTGGCATGACCTTGAAGCCGGGCTTGTACTTGAGTGAGGCCACATGAAACTCCCGGTCATGCGAAACAAAGAACCTACAATGAGGTATATATATCAGCAACCTATCCCCAAATAATTGTATCTACATCTTTCACTAACAATGTTACTAGAACACCAATAATCTATGATAAATAAAAAATGAAAAAAAAAACTAAACTACTTGGGGGATTAAAAAAAATTGTTTGGCATGTTAAGAACTTACTCAGGGTACTCATCAAGCAAACGCTCAACAGAATCATCCAAGGGACGACCAAGCTTTCTCTCCTCTTCTTCTTCATCTTCTTTAAGAAAAAGAATGGCGTGAACACGCTGCCTCATGATCCTATAATCCTTAGCAAGCCTCTCAACGGTATACACCTCAGGATTCTCTTTATGCAACCTATACATCTCAGTCTTCTCAGAGTCCTTAAGATAAGACCCTCTAGCTCCAGGCTCTCTCACTTGCTTCAGCAACACGCTAATCTCCATCATCCTATTTTTGATCCCATCGACAAAAGCCCTGCTCTCTTTGTTATCTTGGTCAATCTCTTTTAGCAAGTCATCGTACTCGTTCATCTCGTTAACCATAGCCACTTCTCTCGGTCCCAACTTGCTCATCACGTCACCTGAGTCAGAACCGGTGTTGTCGGAGGAAGAAGGGTTCGTGTCTTTCTTGCGTCCAACGGAGACACCATCGAAGTGTTCTGTGGTGAAACCAGTCGACCACATTGACTTGTTGTCCCAACCAAGACCATCGGATCCTGTGCCACCACCTGACGAGTCTTCTCCCGTTGGGATGTCCCAACCGTTGTCGTCGTCTCCGAATCCATCGAACCCTGAGCTCCCGGAGAATGCTCGGTTTCTATAAGATTGAATGATTCTTGGAGCGTTCTGACGCAAGAACCTAGACGCTCTCGTGCTAGGGTTAAGAGAGACCGAGGATAGGCAAGATATTAACTTACTGAGGTTATACATATAAAGATCAGTTGAACCTAACCAAAGGTCAAACAAAGTAAAAAAAAAAAGTCCCCGAGGAAGAAGGAGAGTCGAAGATCCCGAGATCAGCGGAGGCCACAAGGGTTTAAGGGTTTTAGGATAAGGGGACATATCAGTTGTTTTATATTCATGATTTAGCCCCTCTATTTCCTTAGTTATTGCAAATATAACCAAGATAGTTGTCTATAGTTTTTCTACTCCTCTTCATTTTGTATACAACATTGAACCTTTAATAGATTTTGTCTTTATGTTGTCTGAAAGAAAATTATGTAGAGATTTTTGGAATTGCGCTATATATTGACTTCATAAGAATCACTAGAAAAGATTTTTGAGATTAAAGTTATAGAACCATGTCATATGCAAAAATAGTGCATCTTAAATTCTCAAAAAAGTAAATCTTAACCTCGATCATAAAACATAGTTTAATCGATGATTTCAGCATAATGAAGCTAAACCGATCACAAAAAAATACCCTAGAAAACACACATGAAAAAAGAAGCCCACATCTAAAACAACACTCTAAAAAAAGCAAAGCAAAGAATAGCTAAATCATTTTTGCCCATTAAGGTTCCTTACTTTTTGCACAAGAAAATCCGAGAATGGCTCGACCATTATTAGATAGGCTCCTAGTATCGCAGGAATCATCATCACCACCATTATCGAAGTCAGCTTCTTCTTTGTTAGTACTAGTGTTCATATTCCCGTATCCATGATAAGCCGTTGTGAAATTGTTCATAGATGAGTTATCTTTGTGGAAAGAAGAAGGCATTTGAGCCATTGGTCTCATTATACCACCACCGTAGGTTTGTTGTTTTGGCTCCTCTACGGAGGCCACCACCGTAGAAGTGGAATTCACGGTGGTCATGGTGAAAGTAGGAGGTTGTTGTGGGCGTTGTGGAAGAGGAGAAGCCTCAATGATTTGAGGTTTCTTCTTCTGCGTATGTTCTGCTTGAGGCATCACAGTGAAACTTCCCATTATCACCTGTCACAAGTTATAATACTTCTTAGGAAATTTCTGCAACTAATCTATTTTTCTTTTTGCTAAAATATGTTAATATCATTAAAATGAAAGAGGAGATTACATAGAAGTAAAAGCCTAAGCTATACTTTGAAACTGTAGATATGTTTTCTTATTTCT
The DNA here is from genome assembly GCF_000801105.2 of Raphanus sativus. Lineage (NCBI taxonomy): Eukaryota > Viridiplantae > Streptophyta > Magnoliopsida > Brassicales > Brassicaceae > Raphanus > Raphanus sativus. The sequence goes on from NC_079516.1 coordinate 12,927,240, forward strand.
TTTTCAAAAAAAAAAGATCAAGATTGTGTTACCTGGACAGGACTGGCTGCAATGAGCATACCGGCAAGGCCACCGCCGATGATTTTGCCATTTGGTCCGGCTAAAGAAATGCTCATACCGCCAGACCGACCTTTAGTTCCTCTGTTTTCAGTAGGGATAAAAGAACCAGATAGCGAAAGTATCTCAAATAGACCCTAAGCCAAGAAAAAAGAATACATAGTTTCAAGAACTGTAAAAAAAAACAATCAAAGAATCAAGAAAATAGAGAAATTTGATTCCATGTTCATTAGGTTTACCTCGTATGTAAGAGTGCCACCTGAAGTGGTAGATTGACGAAGTGTGACATTGGAGATGGAACCAGTTGCAGAAAGAATGCAGATAGCTCGAGATCCTTGCGAATACGGCATAACTTTCATCGTTACATCCTGATTAAAAGAAAACAATATTCTCAAAACAAAGTCCGTTATCAGAGCTTTGACTACAAGAAAGACAGAGAAAAAAAAAACTATTTTGTGGAATTTATTACCTCACCAGCATTGACAGTAAACTGATGTGTTGTAAAATTTGCACCCACATAGCATGAGAGTCCAGGAGGAGGAGGAGGAGCTGCAATAGATAAAACAGAATTTATAAGATGGTATTGACTTTGACCAATCAGGCAATTAAAAAACTCTAATCATCAGCAAACTAACTTGATCATCCATAAAAATCAGTGTTTCAAACTTTCAAAAACATAAATAAAACAGATTTAACAAAGCTAATGAAATATCTTAGAGATTATGCGATAACAACTTAACAATTAAACACAACTAAACACTCTTTTATCTTCTAAAGATAAAAAGACAGAATATTATTCTCTACTTTTTATTTTTCTGTTTTGTACGGCCAGCATCATCAGATTCTGTTGTCTCTGTCTCTGACTGGTCTGTTTGTATAACTTATTCAGACAAAAAAGTACACAGCAAAATCCAGTTCTGTTGGTCCCACTTCCCAACATCTCAAAAATCCACATTAAAATCACATCAACAGATAATAAACCAGATCACATCAGATCTATCTCACTGAAAACTATGCAACACACACACACAAAAAAAGAGATTGCAAAGTTTTACCTGGGGTTCTCATACTCAAACTTGTGAGATTTATTGATGAAATTAACATGTTGCTGCTGCTTCTGCTGAGCTTTTCCTCGTTTCCAGTTAGAATGATAATTGTAATCTCCAGAGAATTGAATGGAAGATGAGATTGGAGTTGGAGAGAGTGTTGTTGGTCTCAAATAACTAGGGTTCAGAGTTCCATCTGGAGCGTATTTCCTCGGCCTTCCTCTCTTCCTCTTCGTCAGATCTGACCCTGCGCTGGAGATCAACGGCGGTGGAGCTGCGGCAGCTGAGCAAGGAATCACGGTGGTTGGTTGGAGGCGGAGGAGGGGAAGGAGACACGACAGTCGTAGGTCCCACGGACTGAAGAAAGCTAGGGTTTTGTTGAAACTCTGTTCTTGATGCCAAAGCTCTTCTTCATCTCCCTTGACTGTGATGACCCCACTTGGACTGATACCACCTTTCTCCTCCATTTTTTACAGCCACAATCCCCAAAAATCAAACGATAGATTCTGCATTGAAACAGCTCAAATGGATCAAAGATCAAAAACTTGCTAACAGTTCTAGAGATTACTTTTCAACATCAGAAAACAACACTGTAGCAGAAAAAATGCAAAAGTGAGTGGAAGAACCTCTCAATCTCACCCGAAATTGTAAATTTTCCCAAAAAATTTCAAATGAATATCCCCCAATTTTCTTAATTAGAGAGAAAGAAGATAACTTCCTCCTGGAGAGGACTGAATTTTTGGGTTTTGGCAAAGAAAAATGGAACCTAAAAAATAAAATGGGAACATTCAGAAAATATATAAAATATTATGTGTGCCAGTTGTATCATTTAATATTAAACATTAATTAATTTTGAAATTAATATAATAGTTAGGGAAAGATAACGTCCATCTTGGAAACTCAATTGTATATAGTTTAAATATATAAAAACTATGGAAAAAAAAAAGTGAAAATTCAAAAAGAGAAAAAAGGTAGAGAAAAAGAATACCATCTCTTGAGTCTCTGACAATCTCTTTGTCTTTTTCAAGTTAATCACTTTGACCAAAATAATTATCAAGATAATCCATATCTTTAGATTCACTCATGCACTTGTTCCAATCCAATATTAGGTTACAGCCATTGACAAAAAAAAGGTACAGTCAAAGAGTGCTCTTAAATTTTCGTATAATTGTTTGCGTTTTCCCTCTTTTGATTTCTAAATTTTTATTCATAAATCAACTTTCACCTTTTTCATTTTCCGATTTATATATTCGAAATTCAACGTTATAGCATAGAGTAACGAATAAAGTTTACTAAAAATCAGGAATCTAATGAATACAAAAAAAATTGATTGGTGTGTGAGAAATATTTAGGGTCTACTTTGTGTAATTTTAAAACTAAAGAACAAACTTTACTAAAAATTTACCAAAATTTAGGAATCTAAGGTATACGAAAATTTGATTGATGGGAGAAACATTTTATTAAAACATAGGGTCTACTTTGTGTAATTTTAAAACTAAAGAATAAAGTTTACTAAAAATCAGGAATCTAGGAAATACGAAAAGATTTATTGATGGGAGAAACATTTTATTAAAACATAGAGTCTACTTTGTGTAATTTTAAAACTAAAGAACCAATTTTTTTTTGAAAAAAACAAACAAACGTGTGATTACTGATCAACCGTCGTCCACATCCGCGCCAAACTGTAGTAAACGAGCTCTGTTCGAATCTGCTGGAAACTATCCTCCTTCGCGTAAGACACACGCAAACTTTTTTTTGAGAAACAAGACACGCTCAAACTTTCGGACAAGATTCTTTTCATTACAAGACTTGTCTTTATAAAAAAGGTCAACCCGTTCTGTTGTCTGAATGTTTTACTACAGACAAGGTCTCAACATCTTCAAGGTATAACTAATCTCCAGATATCTACAAGTCCAAAGTTTTTATCCTCCCACATGCGTTAAAACAGAGTTTACTGCATTAGGCATTTTGTTTAAGAACATCACTGCAAGCAAAGGAAACGCTCTTCAAACGTAAGTCTTAAACCAACATATAAACCCATTTTTTGAAATGTTCTCTTTGCTGATCTTTATGCACATTACTTAAATGATGTCTCGCACTGCAGGCTAAAGATTGATGCCATTGCCATGCAAGATAATGATGCTACTAACTCCAGAACGTAAATGCATAGCTTTGAAAATCCATGAATCCACCTTTCTTGTATAGTCTTGTTTAGCTGCTAGAGTGACTTTCATTCTCACGCACATTCTCTAACAGGCTAAAATCCATTGATTTCTCAAAAGGTAGAATAGCCAAAGGAAACCACAGCAGGAAGATAAATTGACAAATGTGTGAATCTAACATTTTCCCTCTAGACTCAAAGGTGATAATGAAAGGTTTATTATAGAAACTCATGAAAAAGTACACATACTGCACAACTCTAAAGTTTTTTTTTTTGCTAAAAAATATTCTATTCAAAAGCAGAAGAGAACTAATGTTACAAGCCCAAAGCTAGTGAGGCCAAGTGGTCCATACAAGTAGAGAACACCATCTGAATCTTAATGCAATTATCTAAGTTGGATGGGCCTAAAGTCCAGTTATTGGAGATCTTTTCTCTAAAGTTTAGATGTTATCTAAGTTGGATACACAACTCTTAAAGTTTCCTTTTCTGGAAAGAAAACAAACAAAAAAAAGAGCTAGGTAAAGCCATTAGCATCATGTATGGGATTGAGAGATCTCCTGCAGAACAGATATTAATAGGTAACTAAACAAAAATAATATATAAACAATAATATAAAGACTTAGAAAATACATATTTTTGTGGGCTAAAGCCAACAAGACCAAAATCTAAGCTCAAGTCAAAGTCCAAGTCTAAACTCGTTCCGGCCTCTCTCACTTCTTTTCCATGAGTTATTGAACCTTGATAAGAGATTATTGTAGGGATATTAGAGCATCATTATTGGGGTATGGTAGATAGATATGTTAGTAATTAAAGCATTTAAAATAATCAAAAAAGCTAAAATACGAAGCAAACATTTGTTAATTAAGGGACACAACAGACGTCTCTTAGCAGCCACGTGCCATCTCCTCCTTCGCTTCCTCCTTCGCTTCCATCTCCTCTCTTCGCTTCCATTTCCCTCCTCTAATCGTCTCGTCTCCCTCCTCTCTATTACCAGATCTCAATCTCTTTCTCCTCACAGCAGCATCATCATCATCTATGGCTTCCTCTTCTGAATTCAGTGGGATCCTCTGGGAATGGGAAACCCACTTCTCGACGTCTCTGCCGTCATCGACCAAGACTTTCTCAACAAGTAAGTGAAACCTCCTCAGATCCTATCTCTTCTTTCTTTGTTCGGATCTGCATCGTTTGCGTAAAGCTTGTTCCTTTTTTTTTGGATTTCTAATGTTAGTTATCATTTGTAATCGTGACAGATAAGACATCAAGTTGAACAATGCCATCCTCGCTGAGGACAAACATTTGCCCATGTAAGTAAAGACGATCACTTTTCTTAAAATTGGATTTTTTTGCAACTTTGTTTGATTAAGCTCCACGAAAATAGCTT